>NC_056735.1:488975736-489060736 GCF_019279795.1 Protopterus annectens
GTGGGGGGGGGGGGGTCAGCTTTCAACTTTTGTTGCCACAACAGCTATTTTGTCTCTTGCATGCTACCAACATCCCCACCTCTCTGGTCTACACAGCAGAAATTCCATTAATGTAGTTTATAATCACACTGCAAAATGTACACGCAGTCTTTTAACAGTTTCTGTTCTATGTGACAAGTGTAGTAATTTTAGACAAAAAAGTTTATCATAAATCAAGATATAATCAAATCCACCTGTAAAAACATGCTGTTATTCCTTGTGTTAATATCATAGGTCAAGGTGGTACAATTCAAATTTGCTGCCAAAATATCATCATGGAGACATCTAAAACATTAATATTATTTAAATATCCTCCCTTTTTTAGTCTGTGATAAAAATTATACTCCTAATGACTCTAATCTTTCATAGACCATGAAAGCAATATATAGATTGTACAAAATTTCGTGCAGTCTCCCTATGTGATAAGGGCAGCATTTCTGAGACAAAATAGTTACATATCCTTGTCAGAGCACTACTGCAATGCTTTCAAGCTGTAATCGATACATTAGTATACAGTATATCTAGTAGGGCTGTTGCTGTTTATTGTTTGGTGTCTGTTTCTTTTCCAAAATTTCAAGATCAAAGGATGACCTCCAAGCTAGCATGCACTGACATGCCATGATATTCAAAAAAGCTTGACAATATGTGGAAACCTTAGCTTGGAAAGAATACTACATTGCACTAAGCCTTTTGAATTTAAAGACTACTCTGCCAGGGAGGTTCTTTCCTTGTGAGGTCCTCAGCACAGAGACAGACCTCGTGGATGAAGTCATGTGGTAATGCAGCAGTCCAGGAGAGAGTAGCTAATGCTAATAAGATATGTGCTCTTCTCTGGAAGTGTCTACAATTCCTGATTTGTTCAGCCAAGCAACTGATTAAAATTTGACTATAGGAAGAAAAAGTGACCATTGTAAAATGACAGAAGTCAGCCATTCACTCCTGTGGGTCTACTCACAGCACAGCTAAGTTCAGCCAAGATACGAGTGTGGGAGTGCATTAGTTGGTAAATGCGTGTAAGTGTATGGCTGACTGTTTCCCTACATGTAAATCTGCACTGGGTAATTAATGTAAGTGGTGAGGATTTCATTGAATCTGAGTCATGATTTAAAGGTGGTTTACAGTATTAGAGAGCACCTGTGGACAGGTTCCTGTATAACCTTGCTGGTACAGTCATCATGCGTTCATAGGTTCCACAGGGGGCCATTTTAAGCCTAGCCATGCATTCCAAATCTCTGACAAGTTCTGATACCCTTAATAAGTGTAAGCATGGGCCTGGGAGATGAACCATTTACAGGTTACCTGTGTCCATTAGAGACATAGGTGCCAAACCAGGGATGAATTTCCATTTTCCCATCCAATTGTCCAAGTTGGACTTGACTTGGGTTAGGGAGGAACTCTGATTCACATGGATGGGGAGACTGTTCCATAGACAGGGTAGTCTCTGGGATGCATACCCATCTCTCCATCAGGTCTTATTTCTATCACAGGCAAGGTTTAAGTCTTCAGAATGGGTAATTCTGGTGCTGTTTCTTTTGTGGATTTGCAAGAGGTCCATCAGAGTGGGGTAGGACAATACCCTGTATGCCAGGCATATATCTCCCCACAAACGTTTGTAGGAGACAGAATACAGAGATAGGGCCTTGAGGCAGACTGCACAGGACATTTTACTTAGGCCATGTATTCTTTTAGTGAAAAACCTTAGTGGAAGTTCAAACTGCTGGATATGCCTGCTTAGGTACATACCAAAGGGGGCATTGTACTCAATGACAGGTCTGATGAATGCCGAATACAGTGGAACAATGACTTCCTTAGATTAGGATGCCATACCTTTGTTTATAAGTTGAGCAACATAGAATGATTTCCTCACCACTGTAGACATATGATGGTCAAAGACTAGATTACTATCTATGTGCGTCCCTAAGTCCCTGGCTACTGAGTCATTTCTAAGGGGTGTGTTCATAGGTTCATAGCTGTGTACTAGGCAATGGCCCTGGAGCCTTTACAAGCCTAACCCAACAAAAAATTGCCCAAGCAACATGCCACCCAATGTTAGTCCACGGTGCCCATATCCAGTAGTGCAACTGGACTGATCCCTGAAGTGAACTTTCTGTTACCCATCCACTCGTCAAGATTTCTCTTGAAAAAGGCCAGTGAGGTGCTCTGCTTGACATGAATGGGAAGCCTATTCCAGAGTATGGGCAGTCTTGGGAGATAATTGTGATAATGAGGTTGTGATCTCTGGAGCATGTGGCGTGGGGAATTGGGATTTCTTTAGGTGTAGCATTTCAAGTAGAGCTGGGTTGGACATGGCTTTGTAAGTCAAGCACAGATCACCTCTAAGTAGATGATAAGAGACTGAGAACAGCTGAAGTTTCTTGAGTCTGTCCATGTAGGACATGCATTTAAGGCCTAGGATTCTTTTTGTGAGGTACTTTTGTGGCCTCTCCAGCTGTTGTAGGTGTCTGGTCAGGTACATGCCAAACAGGGTGTTATATTCAATGACATGTCTAATGAGGGATGAGTAGAGAGGGATAATGACCTCTTTCTTCCTGGATGCAAAATCTTTGGTTATAAGATGTACCACATAGAAGGACTTTCTGACCACAGTGGCAATGTGGTGGTCGAAGGTGAGGTGGCTGTCGACCTGGGTGCTCAGATCTCTTATGGCCCCTTCAGTGTTTAGTGGGCTCACATCAATGTGGTAATTCATGGGAACTGAGTTTTTTCCAAAGGGGATGATAACGCATTTTTTGGTGTTAAGCTTCAGGCCATGGTTCCAATACCAGTCATTGGTCTCAGAGGAGCCCTTTTGTAGGATGTCTGCATCACTTGGGGAGTTGATAATGACTCTTGGCTTGCAATCATCAGAGAACTTGGTCAGCCAGAGTCCTTCTGTGTTGGCCTGGATGTCTGAGAAGTAGATGTTGTCAAGATGATAGTTACCAGGGATGGATGACTTCCCAAAGGATACTATTATGCATTTCTTGGCATTTACGTTTTACTCCATGGCTCTGACACCAGTTGTTTGTCTGTGTCTGCCCCTCCTGGAGAACATTTGTGCCAGTGCGAGATTCAGTGAGAGCTCCTAATTTACAATCATCTGCAAATTTAGTCAGCCAGAAACCACTGACATTAGCCTTGACTTCTGAGAAGTAAATGCCAAAAAGGAGCAGTCCGAGGACTGATCCCTGAGGGACACCACTTGTGACTGGCCTCCTTGTAGAGGTGGACTCCCCAATTTTAACTTCCTGATTCCTGCCTGTAAGCCAGTTGACTATCTACTGGGTGACGTACAGTTTGTACTTAACTTCCTGAGTTTGTCAACAATGCTCGAGTGGGGTATCGTGTCAAATGCCCTGGCCAGGTCAAAGTAGGCAGTGTGAACAATTTTGCCCTCATCCATTGTTTTGCTGACCTACTCAAAGAGGTCCACCAGGTTGAGTAGGCATGTTCTGCCCTTGACGAAACCAAACTGGGTTGGGTCGAGTGTCTGGAGGTTTACTATATCTCTGCTGATCATCCACATGCTAATTTTTTCCATGGCTTTACATACAAGACTAGTGTCTGTAGACAGCCCACCTTTGTGCAGAGGGATGACTGTTGCCTTTCTTCATTCATGAGACATAAAGCCTGTTTGGAGGCTACAGTTAAATAGTAATTCCAGAAGCCCTGATAGGTCATGTTTCATGCTATTTAGAAGGCATCCTGGGATATTGTCTGGGCCCATTAATATAGTGTTCTTGGTCTTAGAGAGAGCATTAAGGACATGTTATCATCTGTTATTTCCAAATATGTCAACCACCACTTAATAAAGATAAAGATGTATTTATAAGGTACTGAACTGTGTGCTGGGCTGGGCTTGGATGATTTTTTTTTCCATGGGTGGGCTAGGTGCCAAAAATTCATCAGCTGAGGCAGGTCAAGTGCCATTCTAATTGTCCAATTTTAGAACTCTTGCAGGGCCTCTTTTTCCTTTGCCTTTTGAATCCTTTGGAATCAGCTACTCTTCCCCAGTTTGAATTTGTTTGTAGCTACCTTTTAGTAGTTTTTAGTTTTGAAAAGATTTTCATTTTTTAGAGAGAATGTTATTCAGTTCATACAATTTGCATACCCTTTTAACCATTTATTCATTATCTTGCTCACAATGTTCATTTTATGACCTGCCTTCTCAAGATTTTGTCACTCATTTTTTTTAATTTATGAACAATGCTTAAGCAAAAAACATAAAATAAACAATTTCAGACAAATGGGCATTTTTGTTCTGACCACAATTTTTTGCATTCAGTGAGGAATGTTGTTACTTCTTGGGACACCTAGACAGTCCATGACAAATGCTCAAGATCTTAACTGGAATTACTTTCTCTGTTTAAAAAGAGAAAGTGTCCAGGTTATCAATCACACACAAACACACACACACACACGCACACACACACACACACACACACACACACACACACACACACACACACACACACACACACACACACACACACATATATATATATATATATATATATATTAGATAAACTTGATTAGAAACAAATGTTTTGCCTGAGTCAATCTTAGCTCTCCATGTATAAAATGGTATCATCTGCAGATAACACATTTCAGTTTTTTCCATGTAACCCCCCCCCCCTTAAGAAGGATCTCTCTGTATACCAGCAGAAATGTCATTTGAAGTAAAACCATTATTACAAACTAAAATCCCTAACATGCTGACTTAAAGTGTTTCAGAAGGTGTGGTCCAATAAATCAACCTAATGAGAAATCTATTTTTTTAACCACACAATGCATCATTGTTCCTACTCATGAAATACAATGTTGAAGCATTCCTGTTTTACTTCTTTAAGAAGTGATACACTTGGCAGCATTTAATGAAAGATCATTTTAATGCAGCAGTTCTGTGATACGTGCATGCATATGGCTTAGCAAATGAAGAATCAATGAATATAAACATATACGCTTCTGATAAGAAGAATATATCAGCTTAAACAATTTTGTGGCAAATGACAGTTTTTAATGGAGCACAGTTTATAACCTGTTTGATTTTTCATCTCTCTCATCTGCTTTATGCTTGATGACAGTGATTTGAACACAAACTTTACAATCACATGGAAATGGCAAGAGATTTACACTCGTCTCTATAGCACACCACACTAGATACACTTCCCTTGTATCAGTTTCTAAGTACAGGGTATGCATGCTGCTGAATAACTATTCTTGTAGATGCAAGCTGATTCCCTTTGACATCTAATAAGGACTTCTGGTGTTTCTTTCATATTGTCACCACTGACACTGTACATTGGGACACATATGGAAATGACTTAATTCTTAACTCCTAACATTCAGTTCATGTTACATGCAATGTAATAACTCTATAATATCCTTCCAAAAAATGTGGTCATGACCTTAGGTTATCTCCTTTTAACTTCATCTTTCACAGTTCATTATCCTGGTGATGAGCCCTCAGCATTCCTCACCTGTTTCCTCCCCTTGGGACACACTTGTAGTATCAGGAAACCTTTTCCTGCTGGTAGTACATGTTAGATTTGGTCATCTATCATTTATCTTAGTTTATCTTTCTTTCTCTCTCTGTGCTCTGTAATGGTATGCTTTCTACTAGGGCTTTGCAATCGCCGATAACTTTGTAAGCAGCATATTAAACAAAAAGTATATTCCCTTGCATGACTGTCTGAGAATAGGATAAGTTGATGAAAAACTAGCCTGGTATAAAAAGTTGTTTACATTTTGTTTTATTTTTATTATGCACTTATAAACACTGTACATGGGTGTACATACTGAGAAACAGTAACTGATCAAGAAAACTGAAAGTCACTTAGTTAATCCGCATATACCAATCTTCTGGGCAGTGAGAGTCTGGCCATTCTGCAATAAGAAGGGGACAGAGGTCATTATCTTTCATCTTGTACAGTTCATTTTATTACCCTTGTGAGATTTAGCCATTCCTCACCTGTGTGTGTCCTACCCTCATATCATACCTCTGGTGTCTGAAGTAATTAACTGTCCCGGTGTTTGTAGATGTTCTTTGTTTCTCTTGGTATAGAACATCAACTCCATATGTAACAAAGTGGTAGGTTTCATGTGCAAATAAGATGATTTTATTTTATTTAAAAATGACAAAACAGACTATGATGTAGATCAATATTCTGCTTTCTTTATCCTTACTAAGGAAAAAACACATTTTAATGGGAGTGCCAGTGAGTGTTAAGACAAACAAATCCTTGACAGTCTTCCATAAAAAAGGAAGTGATTACTTCCAGTGAAACACAATTTCATTGCAGAAATAGTAGTCCATAGCATTTGTGTCTTATTGTGAAAATAAAGCCCCGGCCTAACCTGGTCATGCAGCACTTTGCAGTCGATGACTTCTTCCAACAATGCAGCTCTGGCTGGCTGTCTCCCTCACCGTTTCTTTCTCCCATTTGTTCTCTGAGGGTAGCCTGATTCTGGGTTACTGAAGCTTATCCATTCTTTTTGGGAGGATCTGAGCTACAACTTAAGTACTGGACACTATAAACAACCTTTTTCTGGAAGTATTAGACGTATTATTTAAACTTTTATTCACATCTATGTGTCATCTCCCAGGAATTCAGATACATTTTGACTGCAAAAGCAATAAACAAGTGCCAATTTTCTTTAAAAAAATTGCCTGGATTTTCTTTTTCAGTATCTTGCATGCTAGAAGACACAATCACAAGTTCATAGATGTGTACTAGGGCCTTTTTAAGCCTGGTCATTCATCCCAAATCCCTGACAAGTTTTGGTATCCTCAGTAAGTGTAAGCAGGTGCTTGGCAGATCAAACATTTACAAGATGCCTGTGTCTGTTATAGACACAGGGGCCAAACACGCTATGAATTTCCTGTTCCCTTTCCAATTGTCCAAGTTACATTTAAATTGGGTTAGGAAGGAACTCTGTTTCACACAGATGGGGAGTTTGTTCCAGAGAAGGAGTAGTCTCTGGGATACATACCTGTTTCTCCAGCAGGTCCTATTTATATCACAGGGAAGGGTTAAGTCTTTAGAACAGTTAATTCTAGTGCTGTTTGTTTTGTGGATATGCAAGAGGTCCACCAGGGTGGGAACCAACAATGCCTTGTATGTCAGGCATAGATCTCCCCACAATAGTCCATACAAGACAGAATACTGGGAAACACTCTGACCTTCAGAAACCTGCTTGACTTGCATATTGAAACAGCTAGTTAAGAAATGACTTATGAAGAGTAAGTTGTTTCTTGTTATAAGAACTTCATTAAGAATCAGCAATAACAATACTAAAGTAATCAATATAACATCCTACAAACAGACCTAAAAATGACAAATGACTGGTGCCAAAACCATGGTCTGAGACTAAATGCTAAGAAATGCATAATCATACACTTTGATAAATCAGATATCCCCTGCAAATTATAATATTGATAGCATATCCATAAATGTAGATCCAGTGGTGAGGGATCTAGGAATACAGACAGATAACAACCTAAACTTTTATCATCAGGTAGGTAGTGTAGTGAGGAAATCCTTCTGTGTTGCTCAACTTATAAGTAAAGCCATGGCATCAAGGTCAAATAAAGTCATAGTGCCATTGTACTCAGCCCTTATCAGGCCCATAATCAAGTACAATGCTCCCTTCTGCATGTACCTAACCAGGCACTTACACCAAATGTACTGGCCCCAGAGGTTTCGCACTAAAAAATACAAAGAGTAAGACATGTCTTATGTGGACTGACTAAAAGCCCTATCTGTTTACTCTGTCTCATAGCATTTATTGAGAGGTGACTTATGCCTGACCTACAAGGCATTCTCTAATCCAGCCCTGATGAAAATGTTACATATTCAAAAGAAAAAATATACGAGGGTTATGTGTCTCCTCACAGTAAGACGTTGTCTTGTTCGATTCTCAGCTAGAGCGTCTTCTGTGTAGAGACACGCGTGAATGGGTGTACCTTCGTTGAAGGTTGTGTGTCAGAGCTGGCAACTCGGCATGTAAAAATCTACTGCCAATGATTAGCGGACCGGAGTTTCACTGTGGCAACCCCTAACCGGGAAAAGCCAAAAGACACAACAACAACATGTATTCCATGGACCTGTACCTTGTTTGTGACTCTAACAGAACTTGCTGGAGAGACAGATTTGCATCCCAAAGGCTACCTTGTCTAATGGAATAAACTTCCCATCTGTGTAAAGCAAAGCCAGACCCTCACTCTCTTCAAAAAGAGTTTGAATAAATGGATATAGATTTGTAAATTCACTCCAAGGGTACTGCCCATGACCCTTATGGACAGTGGCAATCTGTAAAATGACTCAGGGCTTCAAGATCCAAATATCCACTATTTTAAAATGACTCAGGGCTTTAACAACCAAAGACCCACTGCCCTGATTCTACCCCATCCTACATCTGGGAAATTAACATCTAATATTTTCAAATCCTAGGTATTATTGGTTAGGTTTGTAAAGGCTTTTTGCTCTTTTAGCCTAGTAATCACCTATGAACCCATTATGAGTTACATTCCATTTCAAGAAATCCTAATTAATTTACAATCCCATCCATTAGTAGGAAATATGTATATTCAGATTAATAGTTAACAACAATACTCAGATAAATACACCTGGGTTTTATTTCCCAAATTCGTAGTCCTAGTACAAAAATGCTTCTTACTACTATAGTCTAACCATACCCTGATTACTAAATACTTGAAACCAAGGAAAGAATTTGCTAATGTGCATGTTTGTTACCACCTCCTCCCAATGTTTGCTACCATGTCCTCCAATGTCGAATGTTTGTTATCATCTCCTTCAATGACCCAGATTCCACTCTTGTAATTCCCTACAAAAGTCCATGTTCCTCTTCTGCTGGTGAAGGATCCATTTGCTTCCATCTTCTAATTATTGTCTTCTTGGCAGCCATCATAACCAATGAAAACCATGCCTGCTCAGATCTTGTCCATCTTCCCCTTAGGGGAATATCCAAAAAATAAATATAGCATTCAAAGTATGTTTGCTGAACCAGAACTGCTCTCTCAGGCACTTTAACTGGTTTGTAAATTGTCCCTTCTATCTTGAGAAGCTATGTATGATTTAAAAGATACACTTATCCCACAAACATTCTTATGCATTTCTAAAGGAAGAATCAGGGTGCTGTAACATTTCATAATTGTTTGGCTTTCAGTATCACACTATTCCACAAGTCAAGATTTTTGATCTCAGCAATCTATTTTGAACTTCAAGAAAGTAGTTAAAATTAAAAAAGTTCCTTTTCAACTCAGAAGAAAAGACATCCCTGATCAGTATCAGCAAGAAACTACAATCCCTCATAAAATCATCCAAGGCTAGCTTTGAAAGAAAAATTGCCAAGGACTCCAAAAATAACCACAAAGCATTATTTAGCTATGTCAAGAACCTAAGTGGAAACTTTCATATCTGCTCTGAGTTAGTGCAGAATGGTACAAAATACACTGAACCGACTGATATTGCCAACATTCTGGCAGACAGGTTTATTGCAAACTTCACCCCCCCCCACCCCCTAAAGGGCCCATAACCATACCTGAAGAATGTAGACCACTGGCAATCACTGACACACAGTTTAAAACAGCCCTATCCAAAGGCCAAAACACAGCTTCAATGGGACCGGATGGTGTCCCAGGCTGTGTCTTACACAAGCTCCAAAATGAACTAACCCCTCACCTAAACACAATGTTTAAACTCAGCCTCTCTACAGGCTACATACCTGTAGAGTGGCACACAAAGGTGGAGCCACAATGGACCCCGGGAACTATAAGCCTGACTAGCCTGGTCTGCAGGGATATGGAGCGCATCATCATGGAATTTATTAACAGAGACATTGGGAACCTCCAAACATTGGACCCTACCAAGTTTGGCTTTGTTAATGCAGATCATGCCTCCTAAACCTGGTAGATTTCTTTGAGACAGTTACCAAGGCTATAGATGAGGGAAAGGAGGTCCACACAGCCTACCTAGACCTCACAAAGGCTTTCAACACCATTCCCCATTCTGGTATTATAGACTAGCTCACCAGCCTGAACATAAACCCCTATGTCACAAGATGGGTTGCCAATTGGCTCACAGATATAACCCACATGGTGAGAGTTGCAGGCTCTAGGTCCGACTATAAACTGGTTACAAGTGGCGTCCCCAGGGCTCAGTCCTTGGACCCCTCCTGTTCGGTATATACTTCAGAGGTACAGGCAAGCACAGGAGGACTATGGCTGACTAAGTTCACAGACGACTGCAAACTGGGGGCCATAATTGACTCTCCAGCTGATACAGATATCCTCCTGAAAGGTCTCACTGAGACGGATACCTGGTGTCAAAATCATGGCCTCAAGCTCAATGCTAAAAAGTGCATAGTCATCCCCTTTGGAAAAAACAAAGTACCCGTGAACTACCACATACGTGGTAGTCCCCTAAATACAGAAAATGTAATAAGGGATCTGGGGACCCATGTAGATAGTAATCTCTCCTTTGATAATCATATTGCCAAGGTGGTTAGAAAATCCTTCTTTGTGGCCCACCTAATCACAAAAGGGTTTGCATCTAAAACAAAAGAGGTTATTGTGCCCCTGTACTCATCATTCATCAGACCCATCATAGAGTACAACACCCCATTTGGGATGTACCTTACAAGACACCTGCAACAGCTGGAAAGACCACAGAAGTACCTCGCCAAGAGAATTACTGACCTCAAACAGATGCCCTATGCAGCCTGATTGAAGAAACTCCAGCTGTACTCAGTTGCATACCGCTTACTCAAAGGTGATTTCTGCCTGACATACAAGGCCATGTCCAACCCAGAATTGATGGACATGCTCCACCTAAAAAAATGAGCCACACACTCTAGGGATCTAAACCTCACCACAACGATAAACAGGACATGCTGGAGGTATAGAGTCCTGTCCCAGAGACTCTCCATGCTTTGGAACAGGATTCCAATCTACATTAGGCAGAGCACCTCACTAACACTCTTCAAGAGAAACCTTGATGAGCGGATGGGAAACAGAAAATTTACCCCAGGGATCACTGCAGTGGCTCTGCTGGACAGAGTCAAAGGGAACTAATGGCTGTGCTGGACAGAGGCACAGGGAACTAATCTAGGGGGGCAGCGAAAGCCAACACATTCTGTCTAGGCTTATAGATGCCCTCGGGCAGATAGCCTAGTACTTACCTATGAACCATGAACCTAATCACATGTTAGGGAGACATAAATAGCACTGTACATACATATGTTAATTGTGACTTGTGATCAGCAGTCTGAGTTCATTAATACTTCCCATGGTCACAGTGGCATTATCTGCAGATCAGCCAATATGGTTTTTACATGGAATTTTATGTCTTGAGAAAAAGCCATGTATCAGTTAAAAAATGCCCTTCACACTGGAATAAATGCAAGCCCCATGCAGCCATCATTCAAAGTTATTCTTAGGGTCAGAATATGAAAATAGTAAAGAATTTGTTTTTATCATAAATATTATTGCAACAGTAAAGTACAGTGCAATTTTAAGTGCTGTCTGATAGGATTAGTGCAGCTTAGTGCAAGACTATGATTAATTATAGCAGTACTTTTGTGATATCCACATGCATATTATTCAGCAAATGAAGAATTGCTTAACATTTGCTTTAACAGTTGGCCTTCATAACTTCCTTCTGGCAGGTGCAAGCTATGAGCAATTAAGAAACCAGTGAATAATGTTTCTGTTTCATTAATTTTGCTGAATGTGTCACTTTTAATGCAAACATAATTTATTTTGTTCTATGTTTTATTGTCTCTCAGATTTTCTCTCTCTATTGCTCTCTCTCCCTCTCTCAAACTGAGATTTCCATGTGGCCTTTACAATAGTTAAGACTGTTGCCAGTTATAGATGTACCTCTGCAACTAGGTGAAGAAAATAAATATTTTCTCCCTTGCGTAACTTCCTGAGTATGTGGTACATTGCTTAATAACTGATCTCATGTACACAGGTATTCTTCCTCTATGACCTCCTAAAATAATTTATTCTACAGTGCCCTTGTATTGTATAGTATGAGATTTACTTCTTGATATGTAGTGCATTTCAATTGCTGACTTGCTTAACTACAAACAAAAACAGGTTCAAAAATAATGTCCATCATCTGTCTCCACCTTGTTGTATTCAATCAGACTTACTCCAATATTTTGCAGATTCAATAACTGCAAACATCCTGAACATTTTCATAGTAATCCTTTTGCTTGATCTCTATTTGAGTGTGTCTTGGAGAACATGGTCAGCTGAGGAATTTGAGGATCAACCGTAGTATTTAATATATAGGATGTGATATTGCAATTAGTTTCTAATAAGCCAACTGCAATATATGTTATTCTAGCAATCTAATAAATAAGAGAGTTTAAATGTATCTCCTACCAGACCACTACAATGAAAATGAATTATTTTGAGACACACAGCATCATCTAAGGAACAGGGAAGGTGCTCAACTTGTGCAGGAAGTTGCAAAATGTCAAGATTGATTTAATAGGTCTTACCTCTACTAAAAATATTGGTTTTATTTTTCTGATTAGCTGTGGCCTTTAAGTATAGTCTTTAAATTATGCTGCATAGCTGGACCTTTTGCATTATTTCACAGGGCTGCCCTCTGCTTTTTTTCCTTGCTACACACTACAAATAGACTCACCAGCACCAAGTAGATTTGAACTTGCCACCAGGCCCAATGAAGTCAGAAAAGTTTTTTTTTTCATCCATTTCCATTAGTATGCTTTTAAACTGCATTTACTGCTAATCTGTTAATGCTATTTATTAGAAAAGAATGTTGCCATTTTAGATACTTTTGGCTTCTTTTTCTAGCGAAGGTAGGAAACTGTGGCTGTTTTTGTTATTCTGTTTTGTTCTTTATACGGATGGCAACCCAAGTATAACAAATATTAATTTGAGAACATTGGTTTTATAAAAATCCTTGCTACAAATTTTTGACTACTCAGAATTCTTATACAATGTAATGTCCAAATAACAAATTCATGTCATATTTATATATAAATCTCAAAAATGTACTATTTTTAATATATTCCAAACAGTTCTCCAAATCAGCACTATTCCCTTTCCACATAATAAATATATCACCCAAAAATGTGCATACAAGGCAATAATATGCACATGTTTAGAATTAAAAACAAAATTAGTTCCCCAAGTCCACATAACGATATTAGTATACAATAACTATACAATATATATATATATATATATATATATATATATATATATATATATATGTAGCGTTGTCGCCTCACAGTAAGACGCTGTCCAGTTCGATTCTCAGCTAGAGCGTCTTCTGCGTGGAGACATGCGTGAATGGACATACCTTCATTGTAAGTTGTGCATCAGGGATGGTAACTCGGCACGTAAACATCAACTACCGATCATTAGCGGACCGGAGTTCTGCTGTGGCGACCCCTAACCGGGAAAAGCCAAAAGACACAACAACATATATATATCTATATATATATATATATATATATATATATATATATATATATATATAAATGCAGATGCAGGGCAACTTTACCAACAAGATGGAGCCTTGGTAGATGTAAAAAAGCTTTATATAAATCACAGCACACGTTGTAGCTGCAAAATAAGGCTAGTATACATAAAATAAGCACATGATACAAATAAAATGAAAAAATACAACCAAATAAAACATAAAAACAAGAAGTTAAGCGCTTTCATCAAATGTTTGACTTCTTCAGAACTGTTAATTCCTGGCTTCCCAAGTTTAAAATACTAAGTCTATCCAATCAGCTTACTACTAGAATCAACATCACTTCCTCCCAGATAATCAAAACATGTCAGTAATCAAACAGTTATATTACAATGGTTTATAAATGCATAAGCATACATATAAAAAATGCTATCATATAGTCTAATAAAATACTACATAAAAACTACTAACAGGGCAAGTTACCAGATGATATAGTGACTAATGAATCATAGAAGAGTTTTTATAACATAAACAAATGTTTTAACCTCAAAAGCGAAGCTAATGAGATTCTGTCATTAAGGCCTGGTGGGATAAGCATTCAGTCTGATCTGCCATTTTAATTCAATGAATTCTAAATAATCATCTATAGGTCCACCCCGAGGTCCCAAATCCACTTGTTCTAGTATGAAAAAACTAAAGGCATGGTTTTGTTGATTGCTAATATGTTTGTATAATGCATTATTTATGTTCATCTGCCTAATATCATACAGATGTTGGTAAATTCTGAGCCTCAATGTATTTTTAGTTTTTCCCACGTAATAGTTTTACATACTCTGCAGACAGCAATATAGACTACCCCCTTAGTATAACAATACATTCTCTTATTGTTAGCAATGTATCCAAAATTTTTAAGCTTGAACTTATCGGTGTCCATAATAAATGGGCACTGGGGACATCTGCCAAATTTAAAAGTACCCCCCCCCCATAGTCAGATCACACTGGCTTTTCTCGAGTAGCCCTTTAAGTGATGTGTACCTCCTATATACTATCCTAGGCCTATTCGCTATTTTTTCCAGTACGTCACTATCAATATTAAAGATTTTCCAGTATTTGTATATCATGTGCTTGATATTATTGAAGTCAGAATTATAAGTAAGTGTAAGTGCACGTGAAAAATCTATGTTTTGTTGCTTCCCATTGTTCTGATTACTACTACCATGTCCTAATAATGCAGTAAAGTGTCCACTAATTCTCTTATTTTTAACCTCCTGAATAATATCCATAATAAAGGACTCTTGGTAACCCCTTCTCAGGAACATATTCAGCATTACATCACACTCGTTGGCAAAATCTTCAATGTCAGATACCATTCTGGCCAATCTGACATATTGGCCCTTTACCAGGGCCTTCTTTTGGTGCAATGGATGTGCACTGATATAATGTAGAAAGGTATTTGAATAAGTTGGTTTCCTGTATAATTGTGATGTAAAGCAACTGTTGACATAGTCCTTCCTGATTGTTACATCTAAATAGTTGACATAGTCTAGTTCTTTTTTCGTAGTAAATCTCAGGAAACTGGTAGTCACATTGATATACGAAAAAAAACTATTCAGGTCATGTTCTGATCCATTCCAAAACAGGACAATACCATCAAGGTATCGCCCATACAATACCCATGAAGCCCTGTATTCAGAATTTAGCACAAATAGGTCCTCCCATTGTCCTAAAACCACATTAGCAAAAATTGGTGCACAGCATGCACCCATAGCAACACCTTGTCTTTGCCTAAACAGATGGCCCTCAAATGTAAAGAAATTGTTTTCCAATATCATTTCCATGCAGGTCCAAATGGTCAGAATGGTCTCATGTTTAAGAGTAGTATTACTACACAAATAGTCGTAGAACCATTCCAGACCTAAGTCATGTGGAATGACTGAAAAAAGATCACATACATCAGTATTAACCAAAATAAGGTTCCTATCATATAAGCCTTGATTGACTTTCCTGAGGAAGTCCCATGAGTCCTTTATTATAGTTGCATGGCTCTCAAGGACATTTTTCACTTGACTATCAATGTATTTATCTATACTAAAAGTGTTAGACGCCTTGGCATCTACTATAGGCCGTAGCGGTGGGTTGGATAAGGATTTATGGATTTTTGGCACACCGAATATAGTAGGTATTCTGGGGTGTTCAGTTATAAGATAGTTGTAGGTGTCTAAGGTAATTTGGCCATTCAAGAGATGTTGCTCAAATTCTAAATCTATATTGCGGTATGCTATATTTAATTCATTACGTGAGGCCTCAGAATAGACTTTGCTGTATAATAAATCAAACATTCTAATGTTATAATCATCAATGTTCATCATAACCATACCCCCACCCTTGTGTGGTTTCATGAATCTGACATTGTTGAGATGAAGAATGTCATCTAAAATGGCTTTTTCTTCAGCACTAAGATTACCCATGTAGTCATTCTTATTCCTATTCTTCAATAATGTCCTAATGTCAGATTCACAAAGTCCCATAAATAGTTGTACAAGAGGGTGGTGTGGGGGGTAGAAAGTACTAGGTCTCTTAAGGGTTGGACATCCAACCATAAAGTTAGAGTCTTGTAAAAATAAAGCAAGATTAAGCTTTCTTGTGAATAATCTTAACTGTAGTATAGAGTCAACAATGCAGCCCTTTCTAGCTGGAACAAAGTTCATGCCCTTAGATAGTAGGTCAGCCCATTCACTATTTATCGTAAGATGACTATAATTGTAAACACTAAAATCTCCTAGAGCATTGGTCACAATAATTCATGTTTCATTATATAAATTCATACAGCTATCTATCTCCGGAAAGCATGCCATCCCCCCTTCCGTGGTGCAGTCCAAGGGTTGTAACCATAATTCTGGTAGTTCGGCCTCGTCTGCCTCTGATTCACAAGCCTCTCTGACCTCCTTAAAGGGGCTTGGTCTAAAGGGGCATCTACACCAGTATTGTCATCATCATGTGCCTCATTATCATATGGTAATGCATCCATATCATTGCTTTCTGTCATTTGATTAAATTGCCCCCTCGGTGGGACTGGGTATGCCTTACCCTCCTCATAATCAACTTTGTCCCTAAATAACTTTCTCTCTTTCCTACATTTAAGGTCACTAAGTTCAGTATGTACAGCATTAAAGACAACATTAAATACATTTCTTTTAGCATCAAATAATAAATCATTTTTAATACTGGCATCTAATTGATTGATTTCCCTTAAAATCAAGGACATTTTTCTATTATTATCAGTGATAAGAATACGTAAAAGTTCACAACCTTGTCTATTAAAGAACTGTAAAAGTTCTTTATGCAGATGTGAGTCCTTCTGTAAGCCAGTTGGGTATTTCCACATCCATAGTCCTTTTGGAATTTGCTCCCTTTTAATACACTCTAACAAATATTCATTTTCTAGTTGTAACTTTTTATATTTATATAGCAGACCTCTGAACGAGTGTTCAAATATGTGTTAAAAAAAAATATATATATATATATATATATATATATATATATACATATTATATATATACTATAACTGAATAGTCAGGCACACTGACGTCCCACTCACTAGGCTGAACAAGGAGATGGTTACTGTTAGCTGCCTGTTGGGTGCCAGGATCCACGACATAACACAAGCACTCAGGTCAGTCCAGAACAAGTACAAATACGACTCTTTCATTGTCCATGTTGATGTGAATGACCTGAGCCGTACCTCTCTGGACTACATGAAAAGAGACATGGAAGAGCTCTCTGATCATGTAGCCCAGACCGGTATGACCCTGACCCTAAATAGCATCCTGCCCTCACCAAGAATGATACCATGATATAAAGAAAAAATGAGCAATTTCAACAATTGGCTAAGTTTCTGGTGTCATTCAAAGGGGATCCATTGTCTGTCTGTCTGGGATGACATGCTCGACAAGCCACACTGCTTCACTAGAGAAAGCTTGCACCTGTCACCCTTAGGCTTTCGAATACTGGCCAAGGCTCTTGCCACCCCATAGTGCCTTTTTTAGGCAACGGTCAAAAGACAAACCCACCACAGTAAATAGCGCAAGTAACAAAAATCTGAGGGTAATACTACTCAATGCCAGAAGTCTAAACCTTAAAATGCACGCACTTGAGGCACTCCTCAGTATGGATAAAATCGATATATGTGCAGTAACAGAAACCTGGTTTAAGGCTCCAAAGAGCACCCCAGCACTACCAGGCTACAACTCATACCATACATTTCGGCCACAGAACCTGGACCAAAATACAAAAGGTGGGGGAGTACCAATGTTCATCAAGGATACCCACACCTCTAGGTTAGTGGCACAGCACGATGCTGCAGAGATTATCCACGTGCAACTAACAATGGGGAAAACTGCAATTCAAATTGTAGCTTGCTACAGATCACCCACCATGTCCCAGGACCCCCATTCTGCATTTCTGGAAACACTGGGTAACATAAAGGTCCTACCAAACACCCTTATATTGGGTGATTTCAACTACCCAAACATTAACTGGGAGAACTACTCAAGTTCTAACACCCTCGGCCAACATTTCCTAGAATTTATAAACTCAAACGCTCTGGAACAGCTGGTCAACACTCCCACCAGAGGTGACAACATATTGGACCTGGTCATCACCAACATGGGCAACACCGGAGGTCAACCCCTTGCTGGTTAGATCTGACCATAGACAAATCACCATGAAAAACTTTTCAAAAGCAAACTTCACATTACTTAAGATGGAGGTGAAAAGTTTCAAATCCCCCATGCTAATGGATAACGCTGTCCAAGCTGTAAAATCCTTTACTAATGCATTCTACGGGCACCTACAAGAATGCATGGATTATGCTATCCAAAGCAAACCAAGATTCACTCCTCTAAGAAAAGGAAACCAGTATGGTGGACCCCTGCCATAAACAAGCTATACAATAGAAGGAGGAATCTAGTACAGAAAAGAGTAAAATCCTAAGAAGGGAAGACATCCCTGATCAGTATCAGCAAGAAACTACGATCCCTCATAAAATCGTCCAAGGCAAGCTTTGAAAGAAAACTTGCCAAGGACTCCAAAGATAACCACAAGGCATTCTTTAGCTATGTCAAGAATCTAAGTGGCAATGCTCAGATCTGCTCAGAGTTAGTGCAGAATGGCACAAAATACACTGAACCAACCGATATTGCCAACATCCTGACAGACAGGTTCAGTGCAAACTTCAGCCGCCTCTCACCCCCAAAAAAGGCCCATAACCATACCAGAAGAATGTAGAGCCCCTGAAATCACAGACACTCAGGTTAAAATAGCCCTCACCAAAGCCAAAACACAGCATCAATGGAACTGGATGGTGTCCCAGGCTGTGTCCTACATGAGCTCAAAGATGAACTAACCCATCATCTAAACACACTGTTCAAACTCAACCTCTCCACAGGCTACATACCCATGGAGTGGTGCATAGCAGCGGTTATTCTGTTCCACAAAGGTGGAGCCACAACAGACCCCGGGAACTATCACCCTATAAGCCTGACTAGCTTGGTCTGCAAGGCTATGGAGTGCATCATCATGGAACTCATTAACAAAGACTTTTGGAACCTCCAAACACTGGACCTTATCCAGTTCGGCTTTGTTAAGGGCAGATCATGCCTCCTAAACCTGGTGGTCTTCTTTGAGACAGTTACCAAGGCTATAGACAAGGGAAAGGTGGTACACACAGCCTACCTAGACCTCACAAAGGCCTAAAACACCATTCCCCATTCTGGTATTATAGACAAGCTCATCAGCCTGAACATAAACCCCTATGTCACAAGATGGGTTGCCAGTTGGCTCATGGACAGAACCCACATGGTGAGAGTTGTGGGACCTAGGTCTGACTCTAAACCGGTTACAAGTGGTGTTACCCAGGGCTTAGTCCTAGGACCCCTCCTGTTTGGCATATAATTTTCAGAGGTACAGACAAGCACAGGAGGACTATAGCTGACCAAGTTCGCAGATGACTGCAAACTGGGGGCTATAATTGACTCACCAGCTGACACAGTCATCCTCCAAAAGGGTCTCACTGAGGCGGATACCTGGTGTCAAAATCATGGCCTCAAGCTAAATGTCAAAAAGTGCATAGTTATTCCCTTTGGAAATAACAAAGTACCCACAAACTACCACATAGGTGGTAATCCCCTAAATACGGAAAATGTAATAAGGGATCTGGGGACCCAAGTAGATAATCTCTCCTTTGATAATCACATTGTCAAGGTGGTTAGAAAATCCTTCTATGTGGACCATTAATCACAAAAGGGTTTGCATCCAGATCAAAAGAGGTCATTGTGCCCCTCTACTCATCACTCATCAGACCCATCATAGAGTACAACACTCCATTTGGGATTTACCTTACAAGACACCTGCAACAGCTGGAAAGACCACAGAAGTACCTCACCAAGAGGATCACTGGCCTCAAACAGATGCCCTATGCACCTCGACTGAAGAAACTCCAGCTGTACTTGGTTGCATATTGCCTGCTCAGAGGTGATCTCTGCCTGACATACAAGGCCATGTCCAACCCAAAATTGATGGACATGCTCCATCTAAAGAAAAACTTATCCCCTTGATCCGCACACTCTAGGGATCTAAACCTCACCACTACAATAAATAGGACATGCTGGAGGGATAGATTCCTGTCCCAGAGACTTTCCATGCTTTGGAACAAGATTCCAATCTACATTAGGTAAAGCTTCTCGCTAGCACTCTTCAAGAGAAACCTTGATGATTGGATGGGAAACAGAATGTTTACACCGGGGATCACTTCAGTGGCTTTGCTGGACAGAGGCACAAGGAACTAATCTAAGGGGGCGGCGAAAGCCAACACATTCTGGTTAGGCTTATAAATGCCTTCAGACAGAAAGCCTAGAACCTACCTATGAACCTATGAACCTATAATGATGCTGACACCTGCACTGTCATACCTTTTAGCTGTTCACTGTGTTCTCCATCAGAATAAGTAAAGTTATTTTTATTACAAGTTCCACAAACAACATAATAATATTAAAATCTTTATTAAATAGAATACTTCAGTTAATATTGCAGAATGGAATAATTCAAGACAAATTTTGTGTGGTATAACAGAAAAAAGATCTACTGCATTGGCAGTGACAAAAATGTTATCTGATTCAAAAACTG
This sequence comes from Protopterus annectens, assembly GCF_019279795.1. Taxonomy (NCBI): domain Eukaryota; kingdom Metazoa; phylum Chordata; order Ceratodontiformes; family Protopteridae; genus Protopterus; species Protopterus annectens. The sequence goes on from NC_056735.1 coordinate 488,996,442, forward strand.
CTGAATCCAAAGCTTTTAAAATGCTAATAACATTTTAATACATGGGGCTTATTATTAAAAAAAAATGATTTCAACTAAGTGCCTATAGATTTAGCTAATGGTTCAGGCTTACGTCTCTGTAAAGCTACAATTGGACATAATGGAGGATTCATGGGACTTTTGTGGATCTTTGAAGTTTAAAAAATATTTGGTATTTTTGGATGTTTTATGATAACCAATTCAAAAACATCTTGACTAATTTAATTTTGCAAGTATAGATCAAACAACAACAAAAATAAATAACACACCACCACCAAAACCACTTCACCTGCTCCAATGAACACAACGACCAGGATCCAAAATGGGAATATAAGTCCAACTGCTACTTTTGTTGCAAGGAACAGACACGTAGTAAAACAAACACATTTTATTCTAGCGCCTTGGTGTTACCACCTTCAAGAAATGAAAAAACTATATAAACCATACATTTTATACTAAATTATAAATTACATTCAGTTAATCAATTAAATAAACAATTAATTATGTTCCTAGTTTAAAGCAAACATTTCCAGTTTAACTCATTATTCAAACCTTTAGGAACCAAAGTTTTATATTTTAAAATATATATATTTTCCTTATATAATAACTTTTGTTTTAATATATTCTAATTTTCTTCACTACATTCAGTTTGTTCCAATATAGTGCCATGCAACAAATTAACATCACTATTGTGGTTCATTTTAAAATGTGAAGAAATTATTTTCTCTTCTCTATGGTTTCTTATGTCTCTCATATGTTCCATAAATCTGACTCAAAACTTTCTTTTTGTCTCCCCTATATTATACAAATGACATGGACAACTTAGGGCATATATTACTCCTTTACTTTCACAAGAAAATTTTCCCCTAGATTCAAATTTAACATTATTAATACTTTGGAATGTATTAACAATGTGTGCATACACACTACATTTGCCACATTTAAAAGTTCCCTTAACTAACAAGGGTTTTCTTATTTCCATTGCTGGCATACTAAAAGTACCACATACCAACATTATATTTTTACCTCTAGTATATGAAAAAAAGGTTTCACCAGCAATTTATCTTGTACTAAATACTCCTAATAATATTTGGTCAGATCTACAATTTCTTTACTTTTAACATTATAGACTAATACATAATATACTGGATCCATTCTATACTGGCTATTTTGACTGTTTCCCTCACATCTCTGATATCCCATGCCTCTTTCTTCCCTTCTATTCTCCTCCCTTAATCCACTTAATATCTTGATTTGGGCCCCCTGTATGTTACCTGGATCATACCCTCTTCTCAAAAACATATTTGTTGTTTGTTTTATTTCCTTTAACAATAAGTCTTTTTCACTACACAACTTAGCTATTCGTTATAACTCCCCATAAGGTAAAGTCTTAAGCACATGGCGGGGGGGGGGGGGTGACAACTAATGACATGAAGGTATTGACTACCATCTACAAATTTCCTATGTAACAAAATTAATGAACAAAAATAAATACGTTTATAGAAAATATTAATTTCTTTCCTAGAAATATCCTGACACAAAATGTTCAGCATTTTAAGTGACTGATTAATCATGTTCATTAAAACAACATCCACCTTTATCAGGCTTAATCACCTTAATTCCATTGTCCACATACTCATCTGCTATTAAATTGTGAACCTTTTACCCTTAAATTCTTTATTACAATATCTGAATTCATTTTCACACATTCAATTACTAGAAAATGGAAATCAAAGTCTTGGACCAACTTTACTAAAAGTAACAAATATAGTAACAGAGATAAAACAACTGGAATTGGGATCTTTAGAAAAGGGATGGAACAAAATACAAATAAAAAATGGGAATTGTGTGAACAATATATGGAGAGAAGGAACAAGGTTTAAGAGGTAGGATTTGAATGAGCCATATAATGCTTAACTGACAATGACTGGCTAGATTACAAGTGACGTATAATGTTTGCAACTACAGTTGTTTCAACAATGTCTGTGATGTATAATGTTTGCAACTAAAGTGGTGTCAATATTGTTTGTTTTTCATTTATATAAATTTAAGAGTGCCTATGTCATATGTGATAATTTAATAAAGATGTTTATTGAAAAATATGGAAACTGGGGTGCAATAGAGGGTGGAAAATGCTTTTTTTCTTAAAAATACATGCTGATAATGTTTGCCAGAATTTCCTTTATACATAATCTGTAGATTAAGTTTGCATACAAATAATTTAAACTCTAATAATCTTTCCATTAGGTTCATAGGCTTAGCAGGCACACATTTGAATTGCTTTTTAAACAGACACATGTATGCATATATTACTTGCAAATCATTGTAATTAAAAAATGCAAATCCATCCCTGTTAATAATAGTAATATGTTCTGCAAGCTATTCCACTCCATCAGCTATCCCATCCCACTCCCTAGCCATCTTCCCCTCCACCGTCTTCCTCTCACTATCTCTGAATAATTATTAGAAATCTGTCTTCCCCCATCTGTTGTAATTCTTCACTGCAAGTCTTTCAGAATGGTGAAGGGGTGGCAAGTTTAAACAAAATCTGAGTTGTTGACTGAAGGAAGGTTAGTGGGAATTTCCACTGCACTGCTACTCTTATCAGTATTAGAAAATAACTTATTTATATTTGGCTTGGAATAAGCTGCTTGTTTGTCATAATCATCATACTCCCTCTTTAACGTCTTTTGCTTATATTGTTTTATATTCTCACTCAGTTTCTCAACCTAATCCACCTGGCATCAAACAATAAATCATTGCAAATGGAAGTTTCTAAAGTTTCCAGTTCAGTGTTCAGTTTCTACAAATCTCTTCAGATATATTTAATCAAAACACTCATAATGTCAGTATCCCTTCTATCAAACAATTCCATCAAATCCTTGTGCACAGGACTCATTCATACCTCTATAACATCACAGTAAACTAAAATATGTTGAAGTGTTGAAAAAGAAGTCTCTCCCCAAGCCTACAGGAATCAGGACTTAAGAAGCTTAGTGATAATTCACTACCTCCACCATGCCGATATGAATTAGTGAGCCACTGGGCTACAGACTGCAAACCTTCAATTTTCACTTTGTCTGGGAGTTCAAATAAAATTGTGCAAGTAATTGGTTGATCCATCATCAAGCGTACTGGATCTGCATTCACTAAAATGGAAAGTGGCAGGGTTAACAGCTGCCTTTCCTGTTCCTGGATACATGAAATCATGAGGGCTATAGGTTCCCTCAAACATGACAAGTATGTCTTTTATCCAAGACTTGGAGAGGTGTGGAGCTGTGAGTAACTAGCTTTTCATTAAAAAGGCAAGATGATTATTTTTAATTATACTTAAATATTTGTGTGCTCTCCTTCTTGGAGATATTCTCTAATTTCCCCTATATTAAAAGAGAATGTTGTTGTTGTTGTGTCTTTCGGCTTATCCTGGTTAGGGGTCGCCGCAGCGGAACTCTGGTCCGCTAATGTTTGGTAGTGGATTTTTACGTGCCGAGTTACCAGCCCTGATGCACAACCTTCAATGAAGGCACACCCATTCATGCATGCCTCCACACAGAAGACGCTGTAGCTGAGAATCGAATGCGACAACGTCTTTCTGTGAGGTGACAATATTAAAAGAGAATAAGGACCCTAATCATTGCAACTCATATAGACCAATTTCTTTATGGAATAATGATTATAAACCATTTTTGTCAATTATGGTCAATAGATTGAAAATACCCATATCTAAAATAATTAATGAAGACCAAACTAGCTTCATACATAACAGGCATATGCAGGATAATATTAAAAGAGTGTTAACTCTGATAGATTACCTCAATAGAGGAAACCATGAAGCATTGATAATAGGTCTAGATATTCAAAAGGCCTTTGACTCCTTAAATTGGGGTTATTTAAAGTCTTACAGTTATTTGATTTCCCCCCTTTTTTATAACAACGATAAAGAAAATCTATGAAAATAGTCTAGCATATGTCAAATTAGGTCCCTTTACTTCCAAAGCAATCAAAATCACTAGAGGTACTAGACAAGGATGTCCCATGTCCCCTATCCTATTTGCTCTGACCATAGAAATACTTGCCATTTTAATATGTAATAACCCAAAGATAAGAGGTATAAATATATATAACCAATATATTTCTAAAATAATAATGTTTGCTGATGATGTCTTACTTACCTTACCCAACTCTAAGGAAGTGTTAGGTGAAGTGGATATAGTAACAACAAATTTCAAAAAAATCTCAGGACTCTCCTTCAACAAATCTAAATCAAAATATTTATTATTAAATAAAAAAGAACATACAGGTTCCAGTTAATCATATTAATGGAAACTAAGTTTCAACTCTAGACTATTTAGGAATTGTCCTAGGCAAGAATATAGAGGAAACCTTACAGCTTAACTATGCTAAAGCCATAGACTTAATCAAGACATTAATAAGCAAATGAAATAATTTGTTTATAACATTGGATGATAGGTTACAACTGAAAAAATGGTTTTGTTACCTAAAATATTATATATAGCACAAGACCTTATACTTCCACCAGGAAAGGAAATCCTTAAAAAAATCACTTAAACTCTGATGAAATTCCTATGGTACCCCAAAAGAAACAGAGTGGCATATTCTCATCTTATCAGAAAACGGGAACAAGGGGGGTTAAAATTCCCAGAGATTGAAACGTATATAAAGGCATCTATAATTAAAATAGTGATGAATTGGATAAATCCTAGATACTCTTCCAACTGGAAACAGTTACACTCCATTATACTAATGAATGAAAATTGTTTATCAAAGAATGCTTTGGTAACTGACAAAGATAACAAGATATGGCACTATTTAAGTTTAAATTTACAGTATAGTACAACAAAATTAAATAAACTAACACTAATAAACAATATTTTTGATGTGTTTAGAAAATTCATTAACACAAATTTAGATATAAAATGGTGGCATAGATTTTTAATACTAATTACAATTGATAAAACACATAGAGAGATTTTTGGTTTATGGGAAAATAACCTATTTTGTTGGTTACAATGTACTGAAAACCAGCAAGCTCTGAACGCACAAAGTATATTTTTAACTTATGGCCTATCCCCTAATGACTGGTTAGTTCTTCAGAGTGTCACAGTATACACTAAGGATCTGTGTAGAATAATACATAACTCGTCCTTCAAAACTGCACCAAAAATTATAAACTGGATTTTTGGAATTCTATATAATAATATCAATGTTAAGAATGAATTATCATATCTATATAACAGACTGCTCCTAAAGATTCTTACTGGCAATATATAACTAAAGGGTTTCAAGTATCATTATCAACAGAAGATAAAACAAACATTTTATTTTCAGTTAAACTAACTTCTTACTCAAAGTTCTGGAGGGTTTTTCACTGGAAATGTCTACATAGATCTTTTTTGACACCTGAGAAATTCTCAAAAATGAACCCTTCAAACAGAAAGTTATGTTGGAGATGTCTTCTATCCACTAATGCTGACTGGTCTCATATTTTTTATGACTGTACTAATATTAAACCATATTGGAATAAGATTAACAAATTTCTTCAAGCTATCTATAGCGATATATTTGTTTTGACAACGTCTTTAATTTTATTGAATGTTGTTAATAGTAATAATATGAAGAAAGATTACCTGTATTTGTTGTGGACAATGTTAGCAAAAGCCAGAAAATGTATAACTAGAAGATGGGACTCTAATGCAGCACCCACAATGGAGGAATTCTTATCATCACTGAAGAAATGCATACTAATGGAGAAAAGAACTAAAGACTTAAGAACTTTTCCTGAGCTATTAGTTAATAGTCCAAGGAGGAAAGTTTTGAATTTGACTGATACCCTACAGATGGAACCAAACTCTTCCTATCATAGTTTATATATTAACTTATTATTTAACTACAAATGTTTTTTATCTGAATCCTTTTTGTCAGGCTGAATGTAAATACTGTAAATAGCTATTGAATGTTATGAATGTATTAAATTATTGTGTTATTTCCTCAAAATAAAAGTCATTTGAGTAAAAAAAAAATATTTGTGTGCACTTATAGTGACCTGTGTGGTGATACTTCTTTGTTCTTTTCTACCTGTTTCCATATTTTAGCCAAAAAAAAAGTTATCCATTTGCATTTTTAGCTTGTTCTGGGACTTTAGTCTTGTATTTTAATATGTAGATTTGCAGTTGTGGGAAGATTGTGTTTTATAGTGCTCTGCACTTCTATTTCCACAAGTAGAATTATTTGTAAAAGCTATCCATTTATATTTTAAACCCAACTGGGCCATAGTTTTGTAGTTTAATTTCAGTTGTGGTAGGACTGCATACTACAACCAGATTTTGAGCCTTAGTCATTTATTATTTAATTTTTTTCCATAAACAATGTTACTGGTAAATTTCCGCATAGTACGGAGCCTTAAATGGTAGTACAAGTTCTATAGTGAAGGAGTTGTCTCTGATTCAGTTTGTGTTTTAGTGCATTTATATTCTGCTTATCATTTAATTGCTTAAAGTTGCATTCTGTTTCTGCCACATCCCCTACTAACACATTAAGTTAAAGTTTCTGAAAGCGCTATAATAGTGGCATTATTTTATTGGATGAAGCTCTACTTAGCCTGCTTGTTCCTCTCTAATTAGCGTACTTGGAAACTTTTCCCAACCTTCCAATCCTTTTGCTGTGGTGGTTTTATAAAACTGGGTCTCTGGCTTTCACCCCTTATGTTAGTCTGGTTTCCTAAATCCCTCTCTCCCCTCTTTCATTGCTATTATCTGCTATATAAGTTATTTATGTATTTTTCCCACCCATTGTTTTTCATAGCTCTGTGGTACTGAATGCCCACCAAGCAAATCAATGTTGTTCTTGAATAACCCCCCTTTACTACATATTGTCTCCGGCTCATTTTCCTACAGCTCAACAAGGCCTGGAGTTCTAGCCTGTGCTCCAGAAGTGATTTACATGTATCTAGTGCCATCGAGGCAAAGTTAAGTACCTTTGATTGGTAAACCACACCTACTTACATTATTTTGAGTGATCACTACTGTTTCCTGCTTTTATGTATGCATTTGACTGTACTTTTGTAAAATAGATGCTCTTTTTCTCACTGCTACTGTTGTAAGACTATCTCACAATTGCCTTCAGCTAGGATTTCCAGCTATCTGCTTAATTAGTTTGTGGTAGCTTTGCAGTCATGGGTCTCTTCTACTGTGTTTTTACATTAGGAGAGCTGGGTTTATTCATCCTGTGGTGGGGGGTGTTTGCATTGTCTATTTGTATTGTTCCTCTTTATTCAATAAATTATACAATGCGTTAAAAATAAAGTAAATAGGGCTTATTATAAAATAGATAGGATGTTAAAAGATCTACTAATCCAGAAAGTGATAGATTATAAATTATACAAATATTTGAAGGTAGATTTTACTTTAATTTCCACCATTTTTGGCCTCCGATAAGGACACAGTAAATCCATCTTTCCACTCTATAGTTGCCTCATCAGGGTCTAAAACCAACTCATTAGCAGTCTTTGTGGAGAGAAAACTTAAGAACTTGCATAGGAAATATTCTTACATCTTGAAAGATTCCTGGGACTTTCTAGGGAACATTAAGCCTGAATTGTTCATTGAAAACAGTATGTTTGCTACTGTGGATGAATTGGACTTGTTTTGCATTCCACACAACAAAGGATATAATTGGTTTAGTGAAGTGTGTAACAGCTGTGGCTTTCTATCCTATAAGGAATGTCATATCATGGTTGATTTTTGTGGAGACTGTACTTGAAAAACTTACATATTTTTTGAAGGAAAAAACAAAATGAAAACTCCAGCAAAGCTAGAACTTCCACTGAGTGACCTCCCAAACCTTTTGTATCAGAGGCACATGGGATATTTACAAATGATCCTTATGAACATCAGGTGTTTCAGCTAACTGGCGATTCTGAATGCCAGTGACTTGTGTTGCCATTTTAATGGATAATTTCAGATCAATAAAGCCAAATCCCACTGATTGTTTTGGACATTTTTGGAGTGATCCTAATGATAATGGACATCAGCTGGGTTTAACAGCCCTGTGTTTCTAATGCTTAGTCAAACATTCTGCTTGTGCTGTGCTGATGATGTCATAACAAGGCAGAAACATCCATATCCACAGCTAGTGGGGTTTGGCTTTATTGGTCTGAAATTGTCCATTAAAATGATGAAATAATCAGGGGCATTCAGAATCACCAGTTAGCTGAAACACCTGATGTTCATAAGGATCATTTGCATATATCCCATGTGCCTCTGATATAAGAGGTTTTGGAGGTCACTCAGTGGAAGTTCTAGCTTTAGCTTTGCTGGGGTTTTCATTTTGTTTTCACTGATTGTTTTTTCAGTGACCTTCTCAGTCATTATTTTATATTTTTTGAAGGGGAATATTTTAGACAGGTGCAAGGGGTGGCAATGGGTGATGCCTGTGCCACATATATGCAAATGTTGTACTCTGTCAGTGGGAACCAGTGTAGTTTTCAAGTCTAAATACATGAAGTACATTATCACATTCATAAGATTCTTGGATGATATATTTATCATCTGGAAAGGAGATACCACACAACTCCTTGAATCTGTGGAATTTTTAAATTCCAGTACTGATTTTTTAAGGTTCACAGCTGCCTATTCGTATAATGAGATCAATTTTTGGATGTTATGTTAATAAAAGATGTACTGATTCAGAAATGTATTTCTAAATTATGCAAGAAACCAAAATATTCTAATAACTTTCTACACTGCACTAGCAACCACCCCATCTTTCAAAAGAAAAGCCTTGTTAAGGGACAGATGATCCATGCTTCGAGGCTTACCTCAGATGATGATATTTTTTTAGGTAATTGGAATAACTATACAAGATGTTCATTGACAGGGGTTATCCTCTTACAATGCTGGATGACATTAAAAATGAAGTGGCAGAGAATAGGAGACAAAATATATAGAGTCCCTTGTTATGAAAAGAGTGCCTTGATAAACAGAAGTATTCTGAAGATAATTATGATCTAGATGGTAGTGATGTCAGTATCTATGAGAACACCATGCTACTTAAATATGGTACAAAGAGTAACTGAATTAAGGGTATCATAAGGCATAATGGGAGATGTGTAGGATATGATGATAACATTAATGGGATTTTGGGAAAACAGACATAGTTTACCTTTAAGAGTTATTTGAACTTTAAAAAAGGCAAGAAAAATCAGACATACCTTCTAAGAAAGAAAAAAATAATCTAGAAATGAAAAATGTGTGGTATGTTGGCAATGCAGTTACAATTTATTTATTTTATTTATTACTTTACATTTGTTGACCGGGCTAGTCTAGCTGGATATATTTCCATTTTCAGTAGAGGCCCAGGGAGAAAAGCTCCACATAAAACATAGCAAAAAGACATGTTGTTAATGGACATTTAAAATAAAAATAAGAAAAAAATTGGTAATAAGAAATTAGTAGTAATAATAAAAATTGTGATAAAATCAACAAAACTTAAGGCACACAATCAATAGTAGTCATGACTAGTATTAGGTCAGTTTCAAGGCATCTTACTTAATACATACAAGTTATGCCATAAAGCTTCTACTATAATCAGAAAAAAGTACAAGTGGGTAGAGAGTTATGAGGAATAGTGTAAGATAAGAGAGAGGGAAGAGACAGTAGTCAAAAAATGAGAGAAGAAAAGAAAAGACAAACAAGAGGAGATGGGAGAGGTGAGAGAAGAGGTTCAGAGCATAGAAGGACTGCAAGGGAAATGTAAAGGTAATTGCTAAGTATTAAGCAGAAGGTAGGGTTAAAGGACAAGAGAGGGGGGGAGAGAAGTCAGTCAGGTGTACTACATGAACAAAGCCAGTGATTTTGGAAGTATAGTTTGATTTGCTGTTTGAAGAGGGGTAGGGATGTGATTAGAGTTATATCCCTAGGTAGTAAATTCCATGCTCGGCCTACAGTATTAGTGAATAAAGAGTCACCAGCTAAGTTGTAAGCCTTTATGGGTTTGGTCAAGAATTTACAAGAGGAACAAAGGGAGGTAAGATTGTTATAAGGGAGTAAAAGCTGTGATAGTATAGGGGTGTTATCAGGTTGGTACAGAATTTTGTGGGCAATAGTAAGTTGTGAGATTATAAGATAGTTTTGTAGTTCTAGCCAGCCTAAATGTTTCAAATTGAGGCAGTGATGGGTTCTGAAAGGGTTACCAGTGGCGAAGCGGGCAATGTTATTGTAGCAAGTAGCTAGTTTGTTTAGGTTAGTTTTCTTGAGGTTAGTGAAGATAGGAGAGGCATAAAAGAGAGTGGATATAAGATGGGAGTGGGCAAGAGTAGCTCTAGTAGATGGGGTGAGAAATGGTTTAATACGGTATAAGGATCCTATCTTTCTGTTTACTGATTTGATGGTGTTGTTGATGTGTTGATCAAAAGAGAGGTTGTTATCAATGGTTATTCCTAGTAGTTTAGTTGTAGAGTCTGGAGAGATGACAGTTTTGTTGTTTGACAAGATGGTCAAATTTAATGGGGGGGTACGAGTGGTGGGGTTGAAGAGGAGCAGTTTAGTTTTTTTAGCATTAAGGAGGAGGTATCGTCTAGTAAACCAGATTTCTACTGTGTTGAAGATATTTTGAGTAAGTGAGGTCAGATCAGAAGAGGAGGATGCAGAACAAATAATAGTGGAGTCATCAGCGTATTGAATGCAGGTGGCTTGAGGAATTACAGTGTGGAGATCATTAATATAGAGGGAGAAGAGAAGTGGACCCAGAATAGAGCCCTGAGGGACTCCAATAGAAATGGGCAGTAAGGAAGAGATATGGTTGTCCCAAAGAAAGGCTTGTTGTCTGTTATTGAGATATGAACTAAACCATTTGATGGTGAGATTATCAAATGAGAGGGATTCAAGAATGTTAATTAAAGAGGAGTGGTTAACCATGTCAAAAGCTTTTGAGAGGTCAATAAATAGAGCAGAAGAGATTATTGTTGCGATTGCTGTTGATGATATCTACAAAGGAAAGGAGGGCAGTGGTGGTGCTATGGTGGGGTCTAAAGCCATGTTGACAGTTAGCTATAATATTGTGTAGAGAGAGATATTGTACAAGTTGTTGATGAATACATTTCTCCATAATCTTTGCTAAAGGTGAGAGAAGTGCAATAGGTCTAAAGTTGGAGTAGTCAATAGAGTTACCACCTTTGTGTAGTGGGATAATATGAGAGACTTTCCAGATGTCGGGGATGGTTCCCTCTTGGATGGTCCTATTTATGAGTATAGTTATTGGGTATGCAATTTCTTTGGCTGCCTTTTGCAGAAAAAGGGAAGGGAGCTTGTCAGCAGAGGGGGTACAGGGTTTCAGTTTGAGGATAAGTCTATAGATGAGAGAGGTAGAGACAGGTTGTAGGGAGAAGTTGTAAGAAGAGTCTACTAGATTGTTTGGAGGATATAAGTTATTAGTGTTCAGTTGTCTAGCAAGAGATTGAATAGTTTCAGTAAAGAAGGAGTTAAAAGCATTTGCAGTTTGGTGAGGGGTGTCTGGGTCAGCATTTAGTGGGGAGGGAGTTTTGGCTGTTCCTGGTGATAGGAGTCTATTGATTGAGGACCAAAATTGTTTGGGTTTATTAAAATGGGTTTCTTGAAGTTCACAGTAGAACTTTCTTTTGTCAGTAATTATAGCTTTTTTGGTAAGGTTTCTCAGTTGGTGAAAATGAAGAAAATCAGAGCTGATTCTATGGCATCTCCATTTGGCCTAAACCTTATTTTTAGAGAGGATTAGTTTTTAGTTTCATATGAGAGCCAAGGGGCTGTATTTGACTTCATTCTAATGGTACGCTCAGGAGCATGTTTATTCAAAATGGAAAGAAAAGTAGAATTAAAGAATGATACTGCTTCGTTACGTGGAAGTATTTTTAAGGGGTTCCAGTTACATGCTCTGAGTTCGTTTTGAAATAGGTCAGTTTTAAAGTGTTTGGTGGAACGTATTTTTCTTATATTAGGGAGGTGTAGATAGTCAGTCTTCTCTCTTGTAATATAGGTTAAACAATGATCACTGAGGTCATCAGGCATAGTACCTGTTTTATATGAGGACCAAGTTTAAAATTAAAACCATGGGCAAAGGAGTTTAAACTGAATTTTAACTGTAACTGCAACTCAGCAAGAGTTGTATATATAGTATATTGTGACCCATGCCATTCATACTATGTAGGAAAAACAGAAAGTATGCTCAGAAAGAGGATTTATAAATATTACTATGATGTACAATGTTCTAATATGAACAATACATTAGGCAAACATAAAGTATATTGTACAGATAATAAGAAGGTTTATTTTTTTTTGTTCTGGAAAAGGTTCCTGTTAACCCAAGGGGTGGTTCTTGGCAGCTTAGGCTCAAATACAGGGAGCTTTTAAGGCAATTATGCCTTAATGCCAGTATGAAACCTGGTATGAATGGTGTGGTGTTTCTAAGCAGCATTTTAAAGTTGCATGCTGCCAAACTCTAATGACTAGATTTTAATTTAATGGTCTTCATTTCAAATATCTTTATAATATAAAGTAAGTAAGGATTAACTACAACTAATTTATGTATATTTATGAAATGCAAAATAGTTTTTTACGGCTTTTTTTCATTTCTAAGTGTGATTTTTTTCTTTAATTATAGTTTCTTATTTGGAATTTGTTAATTACTCATGTGACAAAGATGTACTTTATAAGGGGATGGTTGTGATATGGAACTATTTGTTCTGATGAAGTCCATTTGATATTAGTTCTAGGATGAAAACGCTCAACAAAACTTTCATTAATCTGCTTGTTATTAGTACCCTGGACAACAGGTATATTTTTCAGAAAAAGACTTGCTTGGCAATTGGCATTTACCCAGTTTTTTTCTTTTCTTTTTTTGGTGGTTACTAGTACATTGAGGTTATTCTCCTTGGTTTGGTTATCTCTGAATCCTTCTTTTCATGGTTCCTTAGTTATATGGTAGGTAGGCAACCAACTGTTAAATGGAAACAGGACTACTCACCTTTTCTCTCAGTCATCACAGTAGTCCTACAAATCTCGTACTAGGACCCCTCCTTTTTAATATCTTCATTAATAAGCTTCATACTGCCATAGACTCTCCAAACCTAGTACAATATGCAGATGACTCATCTTTAATATGTACTGCAACAAGTTTGCCCAAACTACAAGAAATTATACAAATGTCCTTGTCTTCTATAGAAGCCTGACTAAAAATTTCAATTGTGCTCCTAAGTGCCACCAAAGCTAAACTGATGATTTTTACCTAAACAAAAACAATCTTTCATGGTTATATTTGTAAACAAAACTAAAATCAAACTTATAATTAATACCATATCACTGGATATTGTAATAGATGACCATCTTAAAATCAAATGACATATACTTAAAGTCATTAAAAAGACCCAAAAGAAACTAAGCTTCCTTTATAGATCCAAACACTACTTACCGACATAGTCACAAAACCTATATCCTCATTTTATCTACTGCCAGCCTTCTTATATGCTGCACCCATCCTCACAAATCTAAACACCACACTTAAAAGGAAGCTAGCCTCTTGTTACAGTAAGGTTGCCAAATTTGCTGCCAGTACAGCATTTAGAATCCAGCACAGTCAATACTTAAAACAGCTAGAGTAGCTTGAGCTAAACAACCATATAATAGACTCTAAACTAGTTACCTCATTTAACCTAAAATACCATCCAGAAAAAAATGTCTTTTATTAAAAATATACTATTGCCCAACTCCCCTACTAGAGACCTTCATTAAGGAAAAAAATTTGTACTCACTACCAGTAAGGCAAACAATTTGTCAGAGGACTCATTATTCTCCTGTTATGTCTGCAAATACTGGAACACAATCCCTTCAAATTTCAAAACTGTTGGTAAACTGTGAGATTATAAAGTGCGAACAATACTTTCACCAATCCTGGTCTTATTCATGCTCGTCCCCAGGTTGTGACTACTACCTATGGCTCTAATGCCTCACTCCCTTTCTTTTCTTATCTTCTAGTCCAAACACACTCCTCTTCATAGTCATAAATATTACTTATGTCTCTTCTCCTCCTTCTGGCTTCCTGTAGTTCCTCTCCTCCATCTCATTCCCTACTAAATCTTTAATTTAAACACCATCCACATTAGTCTACCAAACAGCTAAACTTCCACAAACATGCAGCTTAGTAATCAACTCTAACTTTTCCCATTGTATCTATTTTTTCCTTCCATGAACACCATAGCATAGAACCCTTAATACTAATGTTATGATTTATGTTGTCCCACTACACTTCTCCACTTTGCAGCAATGTTTCCCACTAAACAGACATCACTTGTTGTATCAGTATGAGCCTAGTACTCCTCCAAAACTGATGATAAAAATCTAGTACTGTTAAAATTTTACAGAATTTATACATCAGCATATCATAACTTTTGTGATGTATCATATGTGTTTGAATCCTTCTGCTCCATAACATGTACTGACTTTAACCACACTGCTTTATATATATAGCTATAGCTTCCCAATTGTATTTGAATCTTGTGCCCCCTGTCAAAGTGAATTTTGAATCCCGTACTTTAGCAAATGTATAAACTATATCAGTCCTTCATTGTGCCCTGTCAAAGGGGATTTTGAATCCTGTGCTTTATCAACTGTATAAACTATATCAACCCTTCATTGTATATAGATATATCTTCACAAAGCATGAATGTGAATATGTATACATTATATAATTACCCTTTAATAATATTATTTGCTATAACTGAAACTGTTGAAATATATGCAATATTTCAGAGCTTTTCTCCCTAGGGTCCCACTAAAAATGAACTATACCCAGTCATACTCTCCCGTTTAACAAAAGCAAATAATCAAATAAATTGAAAAATTACCTGAAGGTACGTGTGTGTGTGTGTGTGTGTGTGTGTGTGTGTGTGTGTGTGTGTGTGTGTGTGTGTGTGTGTGTGTGTGTGTGTGTGTGTGTGTGTGTGTGTGTGTGTGTGTGTGTGTGTGTGTATTTTATGTACATCTGTGCATATCCTACAGTGGACTGGCATCCTGTCAAGGATTAGCTATCTGCCTCACACCTGTTGAGTGCTGGCATAGACTACAGCTCTGACATGACCCAATAGGATAAAAGTATATTTAAATACTTTATGAGCCTAAACACTTCTTTCTAAAAACAATGTTGTGATAAAAATGGGTATATAAAGCTTTGTGGCTAAGGCAAAGGCACAACTATAAAAATTTGTGTGTGTGTGTGTGTGTGGGGGGTATTAAACTACAGAGGGCTATGAAGACGACCACCGACTCTCATTTCTCATAAGCACATGAGCACTTCTTGTACTGTACCATAGTCATATTTTGTTAACAGTGTGAGTCCCATCCTTTATTTTTTTTAATACAGACTATTCAATATTGGTTTCTATAAGCATTTTTTAATTGCTGTATCTTGGTCTCCCATCATGATAAAATGCAAAGCAAAATATCACGTTACTACTTAAATAACTATGTTTATCTGTCCATTGTGAATCAATATATAGTGCACAATTCAGTGTTACTTTGTGTATTACACAAAATTATACCACACAGGCCAGTATGCAGTGCTTTGTGTCACTTAAAGTTAATATGCTGCAGTATAAAATAGACTTGAATATATAAACAGTAACAATCTGCATGACTGTGCAGCAGATATTGGAAATCAGCCTGTTGATAAGTGCTGCATACAGTTAAGTTGCAGCACATTGCAAAGACCTGGGTGACTAATCAATTGATTGATGGACATTTATTTAGCAGGAAAGTCTGACTAGATAATTTTATCCATTTTAGTGGGGGGCCAGGGAGAAAAGTTTCACAAATATAAAAACAAAAGTGAAAACAGACGTATTACAGTATGCTGTAAATACCCAGATTAATACAAACATTAAAACACATATGACATGTAGAGTAATGCACATATACCAACACTTAAACAAGATAAATACAATACCATGTAACACTGAAACATGCTGTCATGTTATAAGTGAGTGAGTCAGACAGGAACATTCAAACAGTGGATAAAGAGTAGGAAATAAAGGTAGGGGAGAGAGAGAAATACGTGTTTATTAGAGGTAATAAGTAGAGCAGATATGGGACAGAGGAGAAATAAAGAGTAAAATCAAGATTAAGAGTAAGAGAAATGAGAATAACAGTAAGAGAAATAAAACAAGGAAAAGGAAAGACAAGATGCATATATGTACCAGAGGAATAGGAGCTGATATTATTGGCCTGATGTCAGATGCTCAGTCGCCTGGACATTTCTTGGATCTATGAAAGGGGAGGAAAGGGGAGTAGAAGCTCGAAGGTAATGGCGATGTATTCAGGAGCGGTACGAACAAAAGGGAAGTATAAAGGAAAAGTGGGAGGAGGAAGGGCACATTCTTCTTCTTCTTTG
Organism: Protopterus annectens; assembly: GCF_019279795.1. Classification (NCBI taxonomy): domain Eukaryota; kingdom Metazoa; phylum Chordata; order Ceratodontiformes; family Protopteridae; genus Protopterus; species Protopterus annectens. Next base: position 489,012,891 of record NC_056735.1, read on the forward strand.
GGCATAGGTTTTGCATTTAACATATACAAATAGAGACAAAGGATGATCAGAAGAGTGAGAGGAAACAGGGAAATGAAATGTGGGGAAATGACTGACAATTGAAGCACACCGATACAAAACAGTACTGAGAAACAGAGACAAATGTGCAAACATTAGGCCCAAGAGAGATATTGGTTGGAAAGTGGCAAACGGAGGGTGGACAAATGGGGATGAATGGGAGTGGACAATTCAAAGCTATTGGTTGTGGAACAATTGGATGAAGGCATTCCTCTCTGGGGACAGGGTAGTGAATGGGCATTGTGATAGATACCAACAAGGCTAGACAGACATCATTTTGATTCAGCAGGTGGAAAGCCTGCTGGAGACAAGGGACAATCTCTGCTGTGTTGTCTTGATGACAAGGGCCTAGCACCTGAGCACATCTGCTATGCATTCCAGGAGAGACATAGAATTGGCTCTCAGCAGACTAAGCAGACAGTTTTACATTTTCAAAGCAAACTGTGGACCAGAAAAGCTACAGCCACAGCTGCACTAGCACCACTGACGTAGCATTTTCAAACACATTCTGGCAGCAAAGAAGTGGTGTTGTCAGAAGACACAGCTCTGAGTAGTCAAGTCACACAGTATTCTGTAGTACTGTGGTAAAAGGTACATGAATGGTGTCATGTGTACATCAGTCCTTCCCTTGGAACAGAGTACAGGTACTTATATTAATCTGTACTAATGTTTTCACCCACTGTGTACTTGCATGTAGCCCATATATCTAAAATATGTAACTGCATACCCACCCCTGTGGATGAAGGAAGACTTCACACTATAGGATTGTCTATCCTTGTAATATCCTGCATGTCATATACATATATACTCATTAAGAAGCTTTGTCATATCACCCGATATTTGATAGAGACACCCCTCCACCATTTGTAACTCCAGCATTATACTCCAGGAGCCCACTGTTACATATTACTACAGTGATGCCTCCAAATTATGCATACATTCATAGGTCTTTACTATGATAATGACCACAAGGGTCTTTTTAAGCCTAGCCATGCATCCCGAATCACTGACAAGTTCGGTTACCCTGGATAAGTGTAAGCATGGGTATGGGAGATGAACCATTTACAGGTTACCTGTTTGCATTACAGACACAGGTGTCAAACCAGGGATGAATTTCTGGTTTCCCATTCAATTGTCCAAGCTGCACTTGAATTGGTTTAGGGAGGAACTCTGCTTCACATGGATGGGGACCCTGTTCCATAGATGGGGTAGTCTCTGGGATACATACCTATCTCTCCACAGGTCCTGTCTATATCACAGGCAAGGTTTAAGCCTTTAGAATGGGTAATTCTGGTACTGTTTGTTTTGTGGATATGCAGGAGGTCCATTAGAGTGGGGTCCGGCCATGCCCTGTATGCCAGGTATAGATCTCACCTCAAAAGCCTGTAGGAGATAGAATACAGGGATAGGGCCTTGTGGCAGTTTGCATAGGACATATTACTTACGCTCTGTATTATTTTAATGTGGAACCTCTGTGGACATTCCAATTGTTGTATATGTCTGGTTAAGTACATATCAAAGGGGGAACTGTACTCATTGATAGGTCTGCTGAATACATGAATGCTGAATACAGTGGAACAATGACTTCCATATATTTGTTTATAAGTTGTGCAACATAGAATGATTTCCTCACAGCTGTAGACATGTGATGATTAAAGGCTCGATTACCATCTATGTGTGTTCCTAAGTCCCTGACTACTTGGTCAACTGTAAGTGGTGTGTTGTCAATATGATAGTTAACAGGGATGGATGACTTCCCAAAGGATATTATTATGCATTTCTTGGCATTTAGTTTTAGCCCATGGTTCTGACACCAATTGTTTGTCTGTGTCAGCCCCTCCTGGAGAACATTTGTGTCAGTGTGAGATTCAATGACAGCTCCTAATTTGCAATTATTTGCAAATTTAGTCAGCCAAAGACCACTGACATTGGCATTGACTTCTGAGAAGTAAATGCCAAAAAGGAGAGGTCCAACAACTGTTCCCTGAGGGAGTCCACTTGTGACTGGCCTTTTCTAGAGGTGGACTCCCCAGTTCTAACTTTCTGGGTCCTGTCTGTGAGCCAGTTGGCTATCCACTGGGTGACATATGGGTTTATACCTAACCTCTTGAGTTTGTCAACAATGCCCAAGTGGGATATTGTGTCAAATGCCTTGGCTAGGTCAAGGGAGGCAGTGTGAATGATTTTGCCCTCATCCATTGCTTTGGTGACCTTCTCAAAGAAGTCCACCAGGTTGAGTAGGCATGATCTGCCCTTGACAAAATCAAACTGGGTTGAGTCCAGTGTCTGGAGGTTTACTATATCTCTGTTGATCATCTCCATGATAATTCTTTCCATGGCTTTACATATAAGACTAGTGAGACCTACGGGTCTGTTGTTTCTAGGATCTGTAGATGGCCCACCTGTGTTCAAAAGGATGACTGTTGCCTTTCTCCATTCGTGAGGCACAAAACCTGTTTGGAAGCTACAGTTAAATAGTAATTCCAGAGGCCTTGATAGGTCATGTTTCATGCTATTTAGTAAGCATCCTGGGATATTGTCTGGGCCCATTGAAGCAATAATCTTTTTCTTAGAGAGAGCATTAAGGACCTGTAGGGGGAGTTATATTTGATGATCTTTCTTGAGGGAAGGTCGATGGGGAGAGAGGAGTAAAGCTGGAGCTGAATTTATCAGCCAGGGGGTCTGCTATATCTTCTGGCTCAGTATAAGTGGCTCCATTTACAATGAGCTCTGCACACAGTTGTGAATTGCCTTTGAGGTTGCGGACATAGCTAAAGAGTGCTTTGTGGTTGTCCTTGGCCTGGGAGGCCAAACATACCTTAAATCTGGCTTTGGTACACTTTATTTGTCCTCTGAGTTGATTTTTTAGTTTGATGAGAGTGTTTTTGTCCTACTTGGATGCTGCACCTCCTAATGTTTGCCATGATTTTCTTCCTCCTGTAATACAGCTGGTTGATTTTGTGATTCCATCAGGGTGGGTTGTTTTTTTGACTACTTCTTCCTGGTGGGCACAACTGCATCTATGCAGCTATTAACATGCTTGTACAGAATTTTTGTGAACAGTTTTGCATAGGCAGATGTGTTGTCAGGGTTTATAGGGGCTTGAAAGTTTACCAGGTTCTCACTAAATAGCAGGAGGCTAGCCTTAGAATAGTTTCTGAATATTCCAGGTTTAGCTGGGGATCCAGGTTTTATTTTTAGTTCAAAGGAGACCACTTTGTGGTCTGACCTTGCCAGGGAAGGCATTACAGTAGGTGATGTGAAGCAGTCTCCCATATTAGTATGGCTGCACCCCTGTTTGGTGTATTGACTATCTGATCCAGGGAGTTTGTGCTAATAAAATCCAGAAGTCTCTGTGAATGTTCATTTGGTGTTGTATAGGACTCCCAGTTAATAGTGAGGTAATTAAAGTCACCCATGAATATGGGCGTTTATATTACGCTGTCAAAAAGTCAAACTATCGACAGCGTAATAATCTACACGAAAATGTCAAAACTCCCTAACACTGAACACAAACAAAAAAAAAAAAACACCCAAACACAACACAAATTGCTCTATACAGGAGGGCAAGCCCCCTGCACCCCCACACCCCCCACTACTTAAATATACCAACTCAGAGATCGCACTATATTGCAGTAAACAGAAATCTCCCCTTACGGAGATTTCTGTTTACACGCGTGATGACTTTCGCTTTCGCCATTTTGGTGCCGACAATATCAGCTTCGATATTGTCGGCCTTCGACAGGGTGAAGTAGACCCGAATATAGTACTGGATTGGATGGTAGTTTTTCTAATAAGTTTAAATTCATGGTATGGGTTTCCTGGGTTATAGAGGGGGACCTATAGCTTGCAAAGAAGTGGTATTGGATTTTACCTATGGTGATTTGAACATGGAGCAGCTCAAATGCATTGCCCTGTTTGACCAGCCTTGAGGTATATTTATTTTTGATGTAAATAGAGACACATCCACCTTTAGTCCCTGCCTGTGAAGTAGCTGGCCTAAATGTGTGGAAGACATTATAACCTCACACTGTTGGTGCATTCTCCATGGTTTTAAACCATGTCAAAGTGATTGCACAGATGTCAGCATTCTCTTGGGTAAAGAGAGTGCCTAGGGAGTGGAGTTTTTTGTTTAGACTCCTAGTATTGAGCAGTAATACCTTTAGATTTTCTTGGTTTTGATTTGCTATGTCAGAAGTACTTTCAGTTTAGCATTGCCGAAAAAAGGCACTATGGGTGAAGAAAATGTTTTAGCTAATATTCGAAACCCTAGAGGGGAGAGGTGCAGACCATCCCTGGTAAAGCAGCATGGTCTGTTGACCATCTCCTTTCATGCTGGCAAATATTGCACCCTTTAGAATGACACCAGAAACTAAGCCAATTTTTAAAGTCAATCATCTTTTGTTCATATTGTGGCATCATCCTCGGAGAAGTTAAAATGCTGCTCAATGCTAGGTTCATACCAGCCTTTGACACATATTCCAAAAATTCCATGAAGTCTCTCTTCATATAGTCTAGGGAGGTACGTCTAAGGGTCATTTACTCCCACATGGACTATGACTAGATCATATTGGCAATTGTGGTCCAGTGACCTGAGTGCATGTGTATTGTGGTAGATCATAGCCTCTGATAAGCAACTTGACCGTAACTTTCTCCTTACTCAGCCTAGTGAGAGGGAAATCAGTGTGTCTCACAATGGAATCTCCAATGACTAGAATGTTGGATTGTGTGGTGGCTTGCCTTATGGGCTTAGAGGTAGAGGCTCCATGAGATGTAGCCCCATGTGTTGATGTGGGTGTTGTTTTGAATGAGTGCATTTGGGACTGCTGACGGTATTTGTTATGTGTACTTCATCTAGGAAATCTTTGTGGTTTAGGAAGGTTACATGTAAGTGCCTCAGCATATGTGGGTTGATATGTCTGCTTTGAATTGTGCGTGATGGGTGCATTGTGTGTACTACTGACAACCTTATTGACATTAGGAGTACTTTTATGTGAGAGCTTTGTCTAAAGTGACATTGTGTAATTACATCTCTCACATACCATATCATCCTTTCATCTGTATATCCTTGTGGTCCTGAGCATGTCATCTGCTCTAGCTGTGAGCATGCACATGCTCATCTATCCTTGTAGTCTGTCATCACATTACCATTGTCTTCCCATTGTAGACTTGTACAGCTAGACTAGATGCTGCAGCTTTGCTTGCACAGCCATATATGGTGTCTGTCATCATCTGCGGTGGGAGTGATTCGGATGTTGAACATTCTCAGCCTCTCTAATGCCAATGGATATTACTGGTGTATTGGCTGTGCTGGAGGCCATTGTAACAAGTCCAAAGATTCCCTGGACAGATGGCTAGTCTGCACGCTTCCTGTTTCTGAAAATTATGCAATGTAGCATGCATAATGCTATAAACATGTTGCAAAGAGTGTCAGGGGCAAACTACAGAGCTTCTTAGATGTACCTAGACAATGGAACTGTACTTTCAGCAGGATGGGCACACACAGTCTGTGATTTTTCTGGTATGACCATGGGTGATATTGTATTACTGCTCATCAGTAATGTGTGGGTTCCTTATGTGCATCATCAGCTAGGGCTCCAGAGGGTATCCTATATCACTCGAACCACTAGAGGAACATATAGAAATGTGTGCACACTATCTTTGGATATATATATATATATATATATATATATATATATATATATGTCTTCTTCCCACAGTTTCCACCCTTACTAAATAGGTGGCCCTGTGGAATTTTTCTGTACAAGAATCAGTGCCATAGATGACTTGAATGCCATACAAGGGAATCATGGCCACAACCAGACTGCTGTGCTGATACTTTATTATACCATGACCCCCATTAATATTCCAAAACGTGCACGCTGATTGGTCAGCGTGCATGTTGTAAATCGACTTATACTAATGAAAAAAGGTCTGGTCGCCCGGATTTTTTCCATTAGTGTAAGTCTTTTTTAAAACACTGTCTCGCTATGTTAAAGGAGTTTAACATAGCGAGACAGGTTTAAAAAAAGCAACGGAGATCTCCGTTGCTTTTTTTAAAGCTGTCTTACTATGTTAAACTCCTTTAACATAGCGACACAGTGTGTAAAAAGCAACAGAGATCTTGCTTTCTCCATTGCTTTTTTGTTAAACCTGTCTCACTGTGTTAAATGGGTTTAACATAGTGAGACAGCTTTAAAATAAGCAACGGAGATTCTCCGTTGCTTATTTTAAATCTGTCTCGCTATGTTAACCCCATTTAACATAGCGAAACAGTAAAAAGCAACGGAGATCTTGCTTTCTCCGTTGCTTTTGCCCAGAGCTCTGATGTACTGCGTAGGCATACGCATGCGCAGTACATCAGAACTGCCGCAGAATACCAGACAGCTGCGGAAGGGCAGCAAGGAGGCATTATACAATGCCATTATTTAAGAAAATTATTTTTTTTTCTGAAATAATGTCATTGTATAATAGCAATATCCCACGCCTGGGTGTGGGTAATGCTGGATTTACCCACGGTTGGCTTTGTTTGGTCCCTCGGGCTTTGCCCTCAGGACCAAACCATGCCAACCATGGGTAAATCCAGCATTACCCACACCCAGGCATGGGTTATTGCTATAGTAATCACCCCCTGCACATTTTTTAAACACCTTTACTGAATTATCACTTGTGACATAGGTACACTTACATTTATATAAAAGTAATCTAACTATATTAACAAGTTCACATTTACAAACATTATACATCACATATATTGTTCTATGCCATATAGTCAAAGCAACATTACATTGTGCAGTTCCTGCCTTCTCTTAAACTGTAGTCCTCCTCCAAAACATTTTTTGCATGTATTGTTCCCACAATTTCCATTTTTTTCTATGTAATTTGCTCCTACCCTTTTCTAAAGATTCTACTTTGTGTTCTTTTTTCTCTGTATTCACTATTGGTTTAGAACTTGATTTCCATTTTTTAGTAATTGCTTTTTTGGCAGTCACCAGAATTAAGTTTAACAAGGCCTTACTATGTCTAGGCTATTTACATCTTGTATCCCAGCTCAAAAAAAATAATTTCCTTAGTTACACATATTTGCTTGTTCAGTATTCCTGACAGAATACTCTGTAGGGGATTTTTAATGTCTGTAACTCATTACACTCTGAGAAGCTATGATCCCAGGTACCTCTTTCTTCCCCATTACTCCTCCAACATTTGCCATCTACTTGAGGAAAAATTAGTTGGAGTTTGCTTGTGGTATAAAAGTATATACACAGACACTTCCAGGCAAAATCCTAAATCTTCTAGATGTTGTTGCATATTTGGGTACCATTCATATGTCCTCCCATTGTATCTTTGTGAACTCCTTATCCAATCTCTCTTTCCAATCTTTTCTAACCTCCTCTGATTGATTCCTATAGTTATTTTGCAATATTTTATATACCCCACTAATTATCCATTTTTAACAGCAGCCTCTGACATAGATTCATTTAAAAACTCAACAAGTATAAGTCTTTCATTTAAGTTTCTCTTATCAGTTTCTCTTTGCCTATAGTCTGATATCAATCCTTGTCAGGGAAAGCAGTCACAAGCCTGCAATCCAAATGTCTTATTTGCCTCTTCCCATTCTATTACCTTTCCCTCTCTAATTATTTGTTCCAAATACCTTGTTTTTTTGCCAGCTTCATCCAGTAAATTCCAGCCCCTTCTTTTCTATTCTCTGTACCCCTAATTGCAGTCCTCATTATTGGTCGAACCTCCTTTCTCCATTCCTGTGTTGGCTTAGTTCTTAGTATACTTTCTGCTACTTTATGAATATAAATATGCTTTATGACTCTTGTTAGTCTCGTTAAGGATATGTGTCCAAAATCCCATTCTTTCCAGAGTTCCTGAATTACCCATCTGCTTCATTATCATCCCTTTTCACTTTAGATTGTAGCTTTCTGATTCTGTTATGTATAAGAACCTTGACTGACTGTGTATCTCTAAACTATCTTCTCAAATCAGGTAGTCCTAAGCCTCCTTGCTCTATTGGGAAGATCAGCTTATCCCACTTGACTCATGCCCTCTTCTCCTCCCAGATAAAATCCTTCAACTCTTTATTAATTATTATCCACAACTTCTCCTTGGGTTGATAAAACTATACCTGACCTGTGTATAAAACTAAAGGGACTAAGAGTGCTTTTACTTCTTGTGTCTTGCTAGGTATATCAATTGGCAAGAGCTTACAGTTTTCTAGTTTTTCTATTAGCTTTTGTTTAGTGTCTTCCCACATATCCTTAGCTGCTATAACAGAATATTTTTTAATCCATACTTTGGAATACTTAATTTTATCATGTCTCCATAAATAGGGATATTGCTGAACCAGTTAATGTGTGAGTACTTAGATTATAGCTATAGTCTTTGTTTTACCTTCATTAATTTTATATCCTGAAAAGCCTGGAACTGTCTCAAAATGTTCCACAACACTGATATGTCATTTTCTGGTTCTATCATGTACAAAATATCACCTGCAAATAAAGACAACTTTTCTTGCGCACTATACCAATTATATCCTTGAATTTCTGAGTCCCTTGTTTTCTTTGCTAATGGTTCTAAATATAATACAAATAACAAAGGGGAAAGAGGACACCTTTGCCTGGTTCCTCTGTTCACACAAAACTTATCAGAGAGGACCCCTCCCCCAAATAATGTGTTGTGTACCTAATGTGCCTTACAACTATGAATCATGATCTGCTTTCAGAAGTACATGTTTTCATCCTGTTGTGCACTAACTAGATTATGTGGCTTCTGTGTGTAGTCATTATCCAGTCATTTGCATACACCATTTCCTGCAATGTCTTCCTCGCTGTTCTAATGTGCTTCTTGCTATTATGAATCACAACCTGCTTGAGAATAACTACTTTCAATGTACTAATGCAGTGCATACTACTCAACTTGATTATGAATCCTGTCTATAGTAGAGTTACATTGCACACAATCTCTGCAGCAAATATTACAACAGAATACTGCTACATTGGTAACAATGTGTGTTGCATCTTTTTTTTTTAGAACAGTAGCTTTAGTCATATAAGTACTACAATGCCAAATATTCCTTTCCAGAATAATTTTAGAATTCTACATATTATTACTTTGTTATTAAAAGGTTAGATGCAAAATGTTATCCATGGAGAGGAGGAGGAGGAGGCAGCAATGTTTGCATAACAAATTACTTATCAGACAGCTACTACTTCATTTATGACATCTGTTAATTCCACTTAATTCTATCATAATACATTTTCCATTGAGATGGACATACAAGCCATTCTTATTCCATTGCTTCTAGATGTTAGATAACTAATGCCCTGCAAGCCAACACCGTGCATTGACAAAACACGTCTGTGACACACTTTTCTGTACCAGCTACTAGTACCAATTCACTGTTCCTTTTGATTTTTTATAGCATTAAACATGAATCTAAGGAAATTAAACAATATTGCTTAAAAGTATTGTAGACAAAACATTTCTCTTACAGTCTGGTTTTTCAGTGGATAATATGTTATTTTGTGTGGTTTCTCTGATTTAGATAAATATAGCTGACTATCCTTACTAAATATGTTCTTTTCTTCCTTTCTTGAGATATGAGAACAGAAGACAAAATACATTGCATAGCTTCCTCTTTTAGCATTGTATAACACGTGGGGTGTTTGACATAGTAGGGCTCAAGAGGACTTTATACTTTATTAATTGAATATTATAAATTTTAGTTACTAATTTCATATATTTATTATTTTGTTTTCCTCTTTTGTTCAGGTCAGTTGTACATAGTGTATATAAAGGCTTATAATATTGTTTTCATTGATGATTGTATTGTTAAACATTATAATATTTGGAAACTAAAAAATTATTTGAGCAAAAAAAAAAGAGGACCAACTTCTAGGAGTAGTCAGTGTAATCAGAAATGGCTTGATACTGTTGTTAGAACTGTGGTACTTAACAGTATGGCTTTTTTAACAAAACATGCAGTTATACTTAAAAAGTAAATCTCCTGGGATCATTCCCTATTTATTAGCCTATAACAGTACTACAGACTGAATAAAAAGACAGCCCAAATGGAGTATGAGCAAAACACATAAATCCTTTGGTTTTCTAATTATAGTAGAAAATGTAATGCCCTATGGATCTCAATATTTTAAATAACCAGTTAATTGAAGAGCAAACTGGGTCATAGTGTGTTGCTGTGTTTGGAGTGAACTTTCTAGAAGAAGTGTTCGAGTGCAGCTCTAACTAGAAAACATGCTGCGTGCGGTGGTGTTATATGAAGACAGGATGTTTTCTAATGTTAGGTAAGAATCCCATTAGAGACCAACGAGGAGTGAACTCTTCATAGAGCTGTTAATTAACAGCTTTAACCACATTTTTAGTCTTTCAAAATGGGTCTGCTGTCAGTTCTATAGGCATGTATATAATGCTTTCTAAGGGTATATACAGAATTCCATAAAAGCTGCATCAAATGCAGTTTCTTTCATTCACCTGCCACCTTCATTTTAATTTTAATTACATACATTTATATCACTATTATTCTCTAAATGCTTAGTTTACTCCACACTGCAAGCCTTTTTTTAAATGCTGAGGCTTCTAGGAGGAGCAGGGTGCATGTAATGTGTTTTCTGTGTGCTGCATCCACCCCCTTCATTTAAAGTAGAAATATATATGCAGGATTTGATAAAAATAATTTGCTTTTTGTTCTAGTGGGCTGGGTTAATAACAAATGCTAAAAAGAGGAAAGAAACAGTTTTACTGGGCAGAACTGATAATGATTCCCAGCCACTAGATCCCGCTTGCCCCAATTCAATTACTTTGTAGAAAGAGGAATCTAAAAATATCCCCATGCTGTCACCACAGGAGAAGCAGAAACCGCAGAATGACATATTTCATAAAGTAATAGAGAGGTCACCACAAATAATTCATTCTATTACATTCTGTAAAGAGAAAATGGGTTTGGGTAGCAAATGAGATGGAGGAGGGTAGATGGAAAAAAGAAACCAAATGGCAGAAGCAGAGACCAGATGCAAGATATTATTGGGAATTAGAGATGTGGAGGGTAGATGTAGAAGGTCCAATTTAACATCATGGGAATGCTACAGTCTGAGGAGTGGAAGACCTGTGCTATTACTGGGAATTAGAGATGTGGAGGGTAGATGTAGAAGGTCCAATTTAACATCATGGGAATACTACAGTTTGAGGAGTGGAAGACTTGTGCTATTACTGGGAATTAGAGATGTGGAGGGTAGATGTAGAAGGTCCAATTTAACATCATGGGAATACTACAGTCTGAGGAGTGGAAGACCTGTGCTATTACTGGGAATTAGAGATGTGGAGGGTAGATGTAGAAGGTCCAATTTAACATCATGGGAATGCTACAGTCTGAGGAGTGGAAGACCTGTGCTATTACTGGGAATTAGAGATGTGGAGGGTAGATGTAGAAGGTCCAATTTAACATCATGGGAATACTACAGTCTGAGGAGTGGAAGACATGTGCTATTACTGGGAATTAGAGATGTGGAGGGTAGATGTAGAAGGTCCAATTTAACATCATGGGAATACTACAGTCTGAGGAGTGGAAGACCTGTGCTATTACTGGGAATTAGAGATGTGGAGGGTAGATGTAGAAGGTCCAATTTAACATCATGGGAATACTACAGTCTGAGGAGTGGAAGTCATGTGCTATTACTGGGAATTAGAGATGTGGAGGGTAGATGTAGAAGGTCCAATTTAACATCATGGGAATACTACAGTCTGAGGAGTGGAAGACTTGTGCTATTACTGGGAATTAGAGATGTGGAGGGTAGATGTAGAAGGTCCAATTTAACATCATGGGAATACTACAGTCTGAGGAGTGGAAGACCTGTGCTATTACTGGGAATTAGAGATGTGGAGGGTAGATGTAGAAGGTCCACTTTAACATCATGGGAATACTACAGTCTGAGGAGTGGAAGACTTGTGCTATTACTGGGAATTAGAGATGTGGAGGGTAGATGTAGAAGGTCCAATTTAACATCATGGGAATACTACAGTTTGAGGAGTGGAAGACTTGTGCTATTACTGGGAATTAGAGATGTGGAGGGTAGATGTAGAAGGTCCAATTTAACATCATGGGAATACTACAGTCTGAGGAGTGGAAGACCTGTGTTATTACTGGGAATTAGAGATGTGGAGGGTAGATGTAGAAGGTCCAATTTCACATCATGGGAATACTACAGTCTGAGGAGTGGAAGACCTGTGCTATTACTGGGAATTAGAGATGTGGAGGGTAGATGTAGAAGGTCCAATTTAACATCATGGGAATACTACAGTTTGAGGAGTGGAAGACCTGTGCTATTACTGGGAATTAGAGATGTGGAGGGTAGATGTAGAAGGCCCAATTTAACATCATGGGAATACTACAGTTTGAGGAGTGAAAGACCTGTGCTATTACTAGGAATTAGAGATGTGGTGAATAGATGTAGAAGGTCCAATTTAACATCATGGGAATACTACAGTCTGAGAAGTGGAAGACCTGTGCTGCCTTTATGACCATAAATTGAGTGAATGGATGGTGGGGCAGCCCGAGGAAGAGGTGAAGCTTAAAATTACATGCTACATGTATTTGCCAACATTGCCCGGACCAATTCTTATGCAGTTTGACGATACCTCGTCCAGCTGTGGCATGCGACCAGCCCCACTTCACGCCCAAGGCCAGCCAACCCAGCCCTTAGAGCCAGTCCTTATCCCAAAGTCACGGATCTGGTTTGCTGACTTCCCTTACCTACATTGCTCTAACATGCAAGAGGCTGTTCGCCTTGGAGACCTGCTGTTTAGGTGGGATTCTGACTTAGAAGCATTCAGTCATAATCCCACAGATGGTAGCTTTGCACCATTGGCTTCTCAGCCAAGCACATACACCAAATGTCAGAACCTGCACTTCCTCTCATACTGAGCAGGATTACTATCACAAAAACACATCATCAGTAGGGTAAACCTAATCTGTCTCACAACAGTCTAATCCCAGCTCGCATTCCCTATTAGTTGGTGAACAATCCAATGCTAGGTGAATTCTGCTTCACAATGATAGGAAGAGCCAACATCGAAGGATCAAAATGTGACGTCACTATGAATGCTTGGCCGCCACAAGCTAGTTATCCTTGTGGTAAGATTTCTGACACCTGCTTAAAACCCCAAAAAGCCAGAAGGATCATGAGATCACAATTTCATGGTCTGTATTCATACTGAAAATCAAGATCAAGTGACCTTTTTCCCTTCTGCTCCATGGGAGGTTTCTGTCCTCAATGAACTCACCTTAGGACACCTGCGTTACTCTTTGACAGGTGAACCATCCCAGTCAAACTCCCCAACTAACACTGTCCCTGGAGTGGGTCATGCCCAGACACCCAGACACTTGGAGCCAGAAGCATGAGCCTAGATGGGGCTCCACCCCCCCCCCGCCTCACCAGGTAAGTGAAAAAAATTATAACAGTAGTGGTATTTCACTGGCAGCTGAGGCCTCTCAATTATTCTACACCTCTCGTGCCTCTTCACAGTGCCAGACTAGAGGCAATCTCAACAGAGTCTTCTTTTCCCGCGGATTCTGCCAAGCCCATACCCTTTTCTGTGGCTTCGCTAGATAGTAGGTAAGGACAGTGGGAATTTGAGACTTTTGTGCTAAGAGACAAACTGACTGCTAAAAGTAAAAGAATAATGTTAGGTGTCAGAGTCTTTTGTGACTCAGATTTCTCAGCCAACATGAAGCAAAGAAAACAGTTTTCTAGCTTATAATTAGCCTGTACAAACAGGAATGATGGAGATTTAAAATGCCTTAACCCATTAATAGTGTTCCTGCCAGAAGAGAATGTGAACTTTCATATTCCTAAAATAGACTTTCCAGGGACTTAAGAAGCAACTGTGAACCCAGGGCTTTTTTGTCTGAAGAAAGGGATTTGTAATTGACTGTGCAGGCTAGTGAAGTGAGCAGCGAGAAGAAATGAAAAGAACAATCTTGGAAACATTCCTACTTTTCAGAAAATGGCACAAAACAAAGGTACTAAAGGACAAATGACTGTTTGTATTAACTACACTCATTTATAATGCAGTTTGGGTTTTGTCAATTAGTTGCAGAAAGTGCTGACTTCTTAGCAAAAATCTAAACAAAACAGATTAAAAGAAATACTTTTAGTATTTAAACTGAGTTTGAAAAATGTGGTCTGTAAAAAGTTGTATAGCTTATTAGCCAAAAGAAAAACAGGAAAAAGAAGTAGGCCAATGTGCATGCTTGAAAAAAAATGTGTGTGTGTGTGTGTGTGTGTGTGTGTGTATATATATATATATATATATATATATATATATATATATATATATATATATATATATATATATATATATATATATATATATATATATATATATATATATATATATATATATATATATATATATATATATATATATATATATTTCTTTTAGACTACTGAATGAGTGAGCTTCCACTGCTCATAGTTCTTATGCAGTAGTTTCAGAAGAGGCTGTCAGGCAGAAGAACATTATTTGATCTTTTCTTAAAAATGAAATTTATAGAGGTGGAAGATGAGATTTAATGGGGCTATGCTAATTTGAAAAAAAAGTTTCTATTACACTTAGTAATGCTATTTACATATATTTATGTTCAGTGGTTCAAAAAGTAAAACTATTTGTAGTACTTATTTATTTTGGTAGATATGTTTTAGATTTATAGTAGGATATTAAGCAGTTCATAAGCAGTACATAAGGTTGAAGAACAGAACTGGGGATTTTTTATTTGTTTAATGAGAGAGTAGAATACTCATGAAAGTTCACCATACCTTATACTGCATTAAAAAGTAAACATGTAAACATAAGAGTTAATCTAGACGCTTTTCACAATGCTAAGACTGTTGATTGGGGGTAGTTAAAAATGTGCACTTTGGTACTCTGCCATAAGGTTTATCAAACTGTTTCTGAATATTTATGCTAAGTCTTGGGGAAAATATATGTTTATATATAAGAAATGCTGAAGATAACTAGATAAACTGAATTAAATAGAGTTTGTTTCTACTTACCTTTACCCTCTGCTGGAGTGAAGAGAATGGTGGAAGGGTTCTTATGGTGATGATTAATACTCTAACTAGAAAGACTGCTTAACCCACATAAGAAGAATGACCTTGGTCACTCCTTTACTTGGTTAGTAACAGAGTTATTGAATTGGGGTTCGAGACTGATTGCTCTATTCTAGAAGAGGAAGAAAACCTTCATCCCTGATGTAGTTAGTCTGGGAAGAAGATATGTATATAGTTTATTTGTCTGATTGCTTAATGAATATAATTTCTAGTACAAGAGGGAGTTAGGGAAGTTATAGAGTTTACATCTTTTCAAAGGAATTTTGGATAGCAAAGACAAATCATGAATGCTAAGGGGTTGGAACAGATGGGATTGATGCCCTTAACAGCAAAGAATATGTGCATTAAAAAGTTGAGGTACAGCAGTGACACCTAAAACGAGAAAGAAAAGTTATCTTTAAAACAACTAAATAGATGAGAGAAATATATAACATGAGTTCACAATATAAATAAGTTAACACCCCATGCTGAGAGATCTAAAGTATTTTTTTTTCATTCAGAAAAGTATAGTTTAGATTTTATTCTGTTGTAAGAGACCTACCTTTCATTCCAAGAGCATGAACAATTGTTGAACTGGATTTGACTGAGATTTTTGCAGGTTTTCTAGAGGGACAATGGTGATAAAAAAAAGGAAACATGTTAAAGCTAAAAGAGAGAGAGAGCTGTGGACAAGTATGGAAAATGTGGAATATATAAAGGGATGTTATTTGGAAAACCACAACAATTATTATTATGTACATACCTCCATGGACAGATAAGACAGAACTGGACAGAACACTTTGTGACTGGATAACATTTCAAAATAGCGTACCAGAACTAAGGCAGTTTATGTTTATATACACATAATTTATAGGGACAGGAGATGTCATCATCATTTTGATCATCATCTTCACTGTCCCACTTTTTCTTATTTTCTACTTAAGGTCATGGTGTCTGGTCACCTGTCACCATCTCTCTCTCGATTCAGTGACACTCTCCTACCTTCATCAGCAGTGATGTCTGTCATGGCCTGTCTCACACAATCCAGCTATCTATCTATTTCTTTGCTGGATGCCCTTATTTTCTCTTGCTTTCTTCCTTTCTATTTCACATATTCTTCCCGAGATTGTCTTCTGCTTTCCTACACATGTGCCTGAACCAAATTAATCTGTTCTCTTTGACCTTCTCTGCAAATTGGAGCCACTTGGGTATCGGTTTATGATGACTTCATTTCTTCCCATGTTCTACAATGTGTATTCTACCACTTCTATGTTCAGCCATCAAAATAAAATTTCAGCAAATAGCTAATCAGCGAACATTAAACAGAACATGGAAATTATCGAACAAGCTTATCTTCAAACATAATACCATTGGATGGTCATAGTTGGCCAAGATCATGAATGGTCTTCATAAAAACATCTTGTCAATGAAGATGGAGGCTCCACCCACACACCCTAATATGGGGGACTGTGCCCCCAAACCCCTTAATTATATATACCAGCTCTGAGATTGCACTACAATGGGGAATAGGGAACATTTCTAAAAGGATTTATTTAGTTTACCTTACGCATTGTAGTACTTCCTGGTTATTCGCCAACTATGGCCATTCAATGGTATTATTTTCAATGATAAACTTCTTTGGTAATTTCCATTCGGTGTTTAACTTTTGCTGATCAGCCGTTCACTGAAATTTTAATTTGATGACCAAACAGAAATGCTATCCTACCACCCATCTCAGGTACTTCTTCTGCATCTCCAAGCAATCCACTTATGTTCTACAGATGAGGTCACTAAAAAGGCTGAAACATGCGTGGCTACAGCTAGTGGAGTTTGGATTTATTGGTCTGAATCTACCCATAAAGACATAAAAAGCAAAATCAACCATGGGCGTTCAGAAGCCATGTAGTCAAAACACTATATGTCTTTATGGGGTCATTTGCATATATCTCATGGGCTTCCACTGCAGGAAGTTTATGGTATTGCACAGTGAAAAATCTCGCTTGACTGGGTATTTTATTGGAGTTTTTTTATTGAATGGTTTGTCTTGGCAAGCCTGTTACCTTTTGGTTTGCATGTTAGTTGGGATATTTTTGCAGGCACCTCAATGTTTATAGACATCAGGTTTATTTTTAAGCTCTGTGTTTCTAAAATATAGCCAAACAAGGCAATTATGCTGTAATGACGAGGTCATTAAAGAGGACAAAACATGCATGTCAACAGTTAGGGAGTTGGCTTTATTTGCATAAATGTACCAGCTGGCTGCAGACCCTCTTATTGTAGCTTTGATCTCTTTATCTGAGTGACCTTTTTACCTTTTGGTTTCAATTTTCAGCTTCTTCTTTTTCCTCTTTGCTGCCATTATAACTATTTTATCTGTATTCAGGTTCATCCTGTGTGCCTTCATTTTTGCATTTAATTTTCCTGTGACTTACTGAAGTTCTTGTTCAAAGACTGCCTGTAATGTCATATCATCTGCACACAGCAGCTCTGTTGACATGTTCCTTCCAACCTGTCTGCTAATGTAGGTCATCACCAGTATGTCAAGCAGTGTGCTTACAGCCAAACCCTTAAGCACACCCACTCCTGCAGGGGACCATTATCTATCTATCTATCTATCTATCTATCTATCTATCTATCTATCTATCTATCAATCTATATAAATTTATCGGAGTACTGCACTGATCAATATTGTCCAACTGCAGGCTTAGCCCATGAACCCCTCCATGAGTTTAAACACTATTCATAGTTGTGCCATTGGGTCCTTGTACATAGCCTGTACTAATTCTATAATAATATTTAAATATGGTTGAGAAACTAACAAATATACCCTATTATTTTATCAGATCAAGATTTGCCAGTCTTAACCCTGAAAATAATGAAATTAAACTTTCCAAGGATATGGAGATAGAATCAATACTTTTTTGCAGGGGGGATGATTTTAAAAGGGGCTTAGGAGTTTTATAGGGGAAATGGGTAGTTATAGAGCCTAATATAGACAGGATATTAGTGAGGCAGGCAGAGAGTTTATGCAACAATAAGTGTAGTACTTCACACACAAAGAATGGAGAGAAATCTGGGGAAAGAGAATATTAGCAGTACAAGATAAAGGAAATTGAAAAAAAAATAAAGTGTCTGCAATTATTTAGACAAGAAGGGCTATATTAGTGTTTTATTTTAGCTGTTTATATTTACTTAATCTTACACTTTTTAAATATAGCTAAAATAACCTATTTTTACCCTTACCACTGAAAAGGCTAGGAAAATTTTGAGAAATCCCAAAGTTGCACTATAGGTTTATCCTATTTTTTTTTTCATAGATCACTCTCTGATCTCGCAGTTCTTATTTTTTGATCAGAGCTGGAAATACTATATATCTCAGTGATCAGATCTTAACTTGGATTAAATTATCAGAAAAGGGTAAGAAGATTCTGAAGAACTAAAGAAGAGTTGTAAATGACATTTTTAAAAGTCTTGGATATCATGACAAAGTTCATTTTACTGTACTTTACACTGAGTGATCCAGCAAATGGTTGAAATGTTTATGCACAGGTCCCCACCTGGGCTGCTTTCGGGAGTGGAGATCATTCTGAGAAGATGTAAAGATGTAAAGAGAGGTGCTGCAGTGAAGAATCCAGACCTCCTTAGAGCATCAGGATAATTAATGAAGCAAACTCCATTTATAGAAACAAATGTAGGACAGGATACTGCAAAAAGAAATAAGCCAGCATGAAAAAAGGAGGGTAGTGAGCACCAAGACAAGATTCTGAGTAATAAGTTACCTGAACTAATGGTTTTGATGTTAAAATAATATATTTCACAGTACACTGCATAGGAGAGGTACAGGATGGATAATTTATTAATGTAGCCATGAATACAATTAAGGGCAACAAAACAAAAAGAACATGCAGGTAAATATTGTCAAGAAGAGTGGAGCCAGTGTGGATCACAGTGAGGACAGGAATTAGTAGGAAAATCCTCATAGAGTTTATACAGAGAGTCACACTCCAAAGGATGAAATACAAGAACATTACAGACATTCCATACAGAAATTATATAGAGAACCATTATCCAGGGGAGAAAATGTAAATACATTACAGACTGCATCCTTGTGATGGCATATGAAGATTAGAAACTGTTACTAAAAGACTTTGATATACCTAAAAAAACCTTGACTGTGACCTCATCTTTATGCAGATCATCCTTGATGCCATACAAGAAGTTTTACATCAGACAGCTAGAAGAGGAGTCTATTCAGGACGGGTTAATGTTGGACCTAATCCTCTCATATTTGTTAAGAAGATCTCATACCTAGAAGAAGGTAGCAATTTGGTAATCAGAGATCAAGCAATGATGTAGTACACCCTCCATGTAAATCCAGATGTGAGATAATCATAACCAAGTGATAAGGTTATCAATTTGTACAGTTTGACAACCTTAGAAATTTCTAATAAAAAGGTATGAAGACAGTACTGAAGAATAACAGACACATCAAAACTGTCACCATAGAAGCAGCATGCTTATATGTAAAACTAATTAGCAGCTCTAAAAGAAGGAAAATACCATGCAGCTTTGAAATGAGGTGATATTGAAAGAGACAAAACATAGTATTTATTAAACTACAAATGTAAGGAAATGCTGAGGGAGTAAGACAGAGCTGTAACTAGCTAGAAGAAGATACCAGTAGTGCAACTGGAAATGACTGAATTAAAAAATATATCTTAACAACAAAGGAGATAAAACCTTTTATAGACATAAGATAGTAAAGAAATCAAAGAGCAGCCTAGAGAAGCTTAAAAAAGTTAGACGGTGAAAAATAGTGCAGAAAAATAAATACTTCTGTTTAGTATTCATAATCAAAGATATGAACACTAACTAAAAATACACAGTAAAAAATCTGTAGGACTTAAATCTCTTAAACAGAAATCCCAAAACAAAGGTGCTAAGGAATAAACAGGAATAGACAGGAAATACCTGTAAACTACCTCAATTCCAGCAGACAAAACACAATATTTCCCAAAAGCCTAGTCTCCCTTATACATACAAATACATACAAATATTTCAAGCACTGGCATTAATGCCCTTCTAGCTTGCCAATATACCAAAACACTTGTTCCCATAATAAGTGTCCAGGCTGTTCTTAAAAATATCTAAACTAGTACTTGCTTTAATGTAATATGGTAGTCCGTTCCATGCATCAGCTAATCTGTCAGAGAACCAATTAGTGCACTTCTCATTCTTACAGAATCTTCTATGTAGGTTGTCTGATGATTCTCTAGTACGTTTTGAAACCCCAAACATTCCCAGAGGTAGTTGTCTCTAAATGCTTTATATATTTGAATACGATCTCCTCTCAGATATCTGTAACAGACACTGTACAAGTTCAGATATCTTAGTCTTTCAGAATAACTTAATTTTTCACATCCATGGATATCTTTGGTATATTTCCGCTATACTCTTTCCAGTTTATTCATGCTTATTTTCTTATAGGGTTACCATATTGTTATTCCATACTCAAGTTTGGGTCTACTGTAACTAACAAACAATGACTTCACCATTTTTGACTAGACTTCATGAATCTTTTTATACAACCTATAGTTCTAGAACTATCATTAACCAAGTGGTTGATATGGTTAGAAGCTGAATCTACCCATATACCAAGCAGTGGTGGCTGGTGACTTCCAATCAAAGGGGGGCTGCAGGAGACAGCTGAATGGATGGGGCCAATGGGGGTGTGACCAATTAGAAAGAGGTAGAGCTATGCTCAAAACCACAAAAACTGGGACTTTAATTAAATACGCTGCCCTGGGTGCCAAACCATCATTATGAGAGTCCAATAAAAACAAAATTAAGGTCTTTGGCTGCAAACTAGGAACCATAATCGAAACTCCTAATAATGTGGACATCCTACAAAAGGGCCTCACTGAGACAGATGCCTGGTGTCAAAGCCATGGCCTGAAGCTCAATGCCAAAAAGTACATTGTCATCCCCTTTGGTAAAAACTTTGTACCCATGAACTACCACATAGGTGGTAGTCTACTTAACACCAAAAGTGTGATAAAAGACCTTGGGACACAGGTGGACAGTAGCCTCTGCTTTGAGAATCACATCACCACAGTGGTCAGGAAATCCCTCTACATGGCACACCTCATCACAAAAGGTTTCTCATCCAGAAAGAAAGAGGTCATTGTTTCCCTCTACTCATCACTCATTAGACCCATTATAGATTACAACGCCCCTTTTGGTATGTACCTCACAAGACATCTATAATAACTGGAAAGGCCACAGAAATATCTCACAAAGAGGATTACTGGCCTCAAACAGATGCCCTATGCAGACCATCTCAAGAAACTCCAGCTTTACTCCATTGCATATCGCTTACTCAGATGCAATCTCTGCCTAACATACAAAGCTATGTCAAACCCAGAGCTGTTGGACATGCTCCACTTAAAGAAATCCCAGTCTCTCTAAGCTACATGCTGTAGGGACCTAAACCTTGTCACCATGATAAACAGAACATGCAGGAAGGATAGATTCCTGTCCCAGAGACTTCCCATACTCTGGAACAAACTACCTATATATGTCAAACAAAGCTCCTCATTAGCACTCTTCAAGAAAAATCTTGATGACTGGATGGGAAATAGCAAATTCACCCTGGGGATCCCTTGTGTGGCTCTGCTCAACAGGGGCACAGGAAAATAAATTTCTTGGGTGGCGAAAGCAAGGGTACCTTTTTGGCTAGGCTTATATAGGCCCCAGGGCCAACAGCCTAGTACCTACATATGAACTTATGAACCTATGAAGTGGAGAAGAAAAAAAAACATTTCAATGCATTGGCTACATGACAGCTTACTTAATATCTAGATGGAAACATAAAGGTTGTGAGGCATTACTTTTTAAATACATTACTGAAATGCCAGTCAAAATCAAGTATAAAAAAACAAGCAGCACTCAACTCAAAACCCTTCCCCTTGCACAGCAGTTCTAATTATAATTTATATTCAGCTTTATAAAAGTACCAAGTAACATGTTGAAAGTAGCAACCTCTGTGATGCCCCCACTTGTAAAACTGTTTCTTATCCAAAGAAGATCTGCTGCCTGACAACAACTATCTACTTGTTTCATGCAGAAAACATGATCAAAGTAAAAAATGAACAGCAAAAAAGAAACAAGCTCAAGAAAAATTGCTTAAAGGATTACTGCACAGGTTATGGATCACATGATAGATTGGCATTATGTTTAGTTTATGGGTAAAGCCTGCAAAGATGACTGCAAGTCTCAACAAATGTAATGAGCTTCCAAAAATACTGTAATCCTGTCCTTTTTTACAAATACTATCATATCCATTTCAATACCTAAGACTTATATGTTATCTAGTTATGCAAATATTCTCTGCATGGCAACAACAAAAAGGCTTTCACTGTTGATAATTCTTTAACAGTATTCTTATTAAAGCTTACTTGCATCTTATAACCTCCAACAAGCTTACCTGATGGTCATTAAAGCATTGCTACTTAAACACAGAGCAACAAGTACTGCAACAACATGCATTTTCTGAATAATAAGAAGCATAACTCAACAATATAAAAATATGACAGAAATCCAGAACATTCTGCAAAATAAGGACAGATGAAATGCCACGGTAGTACTTGTGTCTACCTTGGATGGGGGAATACTCTGCACACTTGCACTGCATAACTGCTCCTTGCCTTGCTTGGACACATCTACAGTCACTACATGGGGGAGTGGGGTACAACAAGTATGTCACAATTTGAAATGGCTCCAGCTGACAGTGATGGCTCTGACACATTTGTCATACCTCTCAACCTCAGAGCAAGAAATATGGAAAAAAGCCATAAATAGAAATGGGACAAAGGCCCAAAAATAAGGACATTTTTTTAATATTGCTCTTATAAACTTAGAAAGATAATAGAATAGCAGGTCTTGTATTAGGATGAATTTTCTGAAGGGTATGAAATCTGAAACTCAAATGTTTGTCATTTTCTAACTTCAATCTTTAATGATTTACCACTAATTTACCAGAAAACCACAATATTATGAAAAATAAACCAAAAATGTGATGCAAAAATATAAAACACCCACACAATACAGCTGGGAACCTATCAAAGAAGGGACACATTTTTAATATTAGTACTGTTAAGTTGAGCAGTTGACAAAATAAGAGAATCTACATGCATTTCTTTTTTTTTTTTAAAACAACTTTATTGAATTTTCAATAAAAAAAACTAAATACAAAAGATGTTCAAGTATATTCAATACAAAAGTTAAACAATTTATAACTAATAAAGGAACATAACTATTTACAATGACGCTCACAGATTTTAATAAATATGTTTTTCACAGTTAATATTTTTCTAGCAAATCAAATATTTTTTTCTACAAACTTATTTTGTTTATGTTTTTATTTGTTCTTGACTTGATAGTCAATAGCTCCAGATTGCAGACTTCAGTGAGAAGTATTTTAAATTCTCAAAATGATGGAGGAGAATCAGATTTCCAATTGATTGTTATTATTTTCCTTGCTACAGACAGTACTGTCCATATTATTGGATATTTCATTTTATTAACACTTTGATGCATTGGCATGTTAAATAATATTAAAGACTTGGGTAACATAAAGCTATCTGTAAACAAGCCTTGTAAGAAACAATTTATATCTTCCCAATATTTTGTTAATAGTATGAAATCATAGCACATATGTGACCAGTCAGCTTTCAATATCTTTTTAAATCTCCAACACGTTTATGTTTTTGTTGAATTTGTTAATGATATGTAGTGTAATGAAGGATCTATGCATACATTTCCAAGTATAAATTCTCCACTTTAAAGAAGATGTAGTTTTATAAGCTGATTATAAAATATTAAGTTTATCTAGATTGTTAGGAAGATGAGAATTAATTGTATTAAAGTAGTCCCAAAATTTTCAAGGATGTTGATTTGTTTTATCTCTTAATATTTTACAAATATGTGATAATGTAATATTAGCAATATGTGCATTTTGAGTGCTTGTAATTAGAAATTATATTATTTTTGGTATAGATTGTATTAAATCTCGGGGCATTAAGTCTAAAGCATTTGATAAATGTTGTCTACATTCTTGTAAATTTAAGCAATATATGTTTTCTATTTTAAATTCATTTTTCAGGTACTCTAAAGACTTAATTATGTCCTTTCTCATTAGTTGAGACCAATAAATTAAACCTCTCTCTTTGAAAATTAACATTTTTGTGAGATCTGTTAAGAGTATAAGGCCTTGAGTGAAGGATATTGGATAAAGAAGAAAGAACCAAAATTTATAATTTGCAAACTTAAAGATATAAATTCTAAATGTCTTAAAAAGAGTTAGCATATAGTTTGATTTATATGATTTAATTGATTGTGTTATAAAAAAATGTTGTATCATCCATAGGATAGAGTTTTTTATTAATAATGTTTTGTGATTATTTAGAGAGATAGTAGAATCCCAACATAATAAAGTTAAGTATAATTTCCATTTAGAAGAATAGTTGTTGTTAATTAAGAGGGAAATAGTTTTAATAATTGAGGACATTGTATATAATTCCAAATTTGGAAAACTTATACCTCCTTTTGTCCAATCATACATGTGGTAATTTAAAGCAATTCTAGGCTTATTAGGATGCCAAAAGAATTTATTCATTAATGTATTGAATTTTTTTATTATAATTTTGGAAGGAAATAAAGACAACGATTGAATTATGTAAAGTATTTTAGGGAGGATAATCATTTTGATGATTGACAGTCTTTCTTCCATAGTAAATAATAGTCTATTCCATTTATTTATCAAATCTTCTATTCTAGACAGTTACTATGGTTTACTTGAGCAATATATTTGATATTATTTGTAATTACTATTCCTAAATATGTTATTTGATTGTTCTGAGGGATATATTTTTTATATTTCTGAGGAATTGTAATTCCTTCTATATTACTAAGAATTATCTTGGTTTTATTATTGTTAAAAGTTAGACCTGCTATTTTTTGAAACTTCATAATATTGTCAAATACTGCTGGGATAGATTTATCATTTTCTTCCAAAGTTATTAAAATGTCATCAGCAAATAATTGTAGTTTAGAAGAAGTAGTAGAATTCAACTTGAAACCTTCAATTCTATCATCATCCCTTATTAAGTTGACCCATGGTTCCATAACTAGTGTAAATAATAGTGGTAACAAGGGACATCCTTGTTTAGTTCCCTTTATAATAGGTATTTTCTCAGAAATGGTAGTACCAGTTTTAATATAAGCTTGACTACCTTTATATAAACTGAATATAAGGTTTTAAAATTATTCGAGAAATTCACCTCTTCTATGAGTATGAATAGGCAATCCCAATTAACTGAATGAATCAAAGGCACAGTTTATGTCTAAGCTTATTAGGCTTAAGTTTCTATTTAATGTTTTTTCAGCATCTATCAAAGTAATTGTTATTTTAATGTTATCATAAATATTTATGTTAACTATAAAACCAGTTTGGTGTTCATTAACTAGGGATAGTAAAAAATTCTTAATCCTTTCCGCATATATGGACATGAACATTTTGTAGTCAGCATTTAATAAAGAGATTGGTCTATAAGAAGAACATTTGGTGGGATCTTTATTTGTTTTAATTATTGGAGTAATAAAAGTATATTTCCATGATGAGGGAATAATTGTGTTATTTTGGGATAAATTAAAAACTTTGTGTAATAAGTTTAGTGCCGTATTTGGAAGAATCTTATATATTTCTAGTATAATACCATCATTTCCGGGTGCTTTGTTTGATTTAAGTTTTGTTATTTGATTTTGTACATCTTTAAAAGATATTGGCTTATCTATATTAATAGATTGTTCATTTGATAATCTATTTTTAATGTATTTAGATATGAAAGACTTAACATAGTCTTTAGGGTTTACCTTTTGTGATTTCTGATTAATTTTATAAAAAAATCTTTGAATTCAGATAAGATAATTTGTAGTTCTGAAACTAGTTTTTGCTTTTTTGGAGAATAAATCTCTTTGATAAGATTGAATTTTTTAAGTCTTTTGGTTTTGTTTGCTAAGATATTTAAAGATCTAGGATTAGTTGAAAAGTTTATAAATTTTAATTTCTCTATGTTATTCATTGTTTTGTGATTTAAAATCTCCAAATATTTATTATTTAGTTTGTTTATTTCTTTTTCTTTATATTTTCCTATGTTATTTCTTTCAGTGTTAAGTTTTAACTTGTCCAGTTTACATTGTATGTCTAATAAATCTTTTCCCCAGGATTTTCTTTTATTACTGTACCATGTAAGTACTCTTCCATATAAGTATGCTTTTAAAGCATCCCACATATATATTTCTGAAGTTTCTCCAGTATTATTTAGAGTAATAAAGTCATGTATCTCTAATAATAGAAATTCCTTGAATTCTTTCATTTTTGTTATGTAAGCTGGTATCCTTCTGATTGTAATATTGTGAATTTTCTTAGTTAATAGTTCAAAGGTAATCGAGTTGTGATCAGATATGGGACATGAGATGACTTTTACTTTTACAAGATCATCTGATAACTTATTTGAGATCAAAACTCTGTCAATTCTTGAATTTGTTTTGTGTCTATAAGAATAATGGGTATATGGGAGTGAGTCTGGTTCTGCAAACATGTTTATGTTCTTTAATAAAAATAAATCTGCAAAGTCTTTTAATAATTTTGCAGAGGTGGAAATTTTCCTTGTAAGTGTTGTGTTAGTATCGGTATCATTCAAAATACAATTAAAATCACCTGCAATTACAATGCTACCTTTAGCTAAGCTTACAGTCTTGTTTAAATGCTTTTTACTGTATTTGATCCTATACCTGGTATCCATTATATGTTTATTAGAGTATATATTTTCTTATATAATTCTATTGTGACTGAACAAAACATCCCTTTATTGTCTTTGTATACTTCCAATATTTTAGGTACAGGAAGGGAATTACTCCATAAAATAGCTACCTCTCTTTTTGTTTCATTATGTTCTGAGCTAGCTAGAATTGAAAAATGTTTGGAGTTTAAATTATCAATATCTGAAGATACCAAGTGATGTTTCTTGTAAAAAGACAAGGTGTGATTTATGTGTTTTAAGGTATTTGTTTAAACCTCTTCTTTTGCAGGGATTATTTAGACCACTGATATTAATTGAAATGCCTTTTAAAAGTAACATTTGTATTTATGTTTGTTGTGTACATAGTTATTAAGTAATTTGTCATCTTGTTGATAATAAATGCTAGAAAACCTTAGTAATAAATCAATATTATACTGTGAGATATTATAGGTTCATAGGTTCATACTAGGCTATCTGCCCTAGGGCATTTATAAGCCTAGCCAGAGTGTGTTTGGCTTTCGCCACCCCTTGGAATGAGGATAGTGTGCCCATTTAGGGTTTAGTTTACTGCGCCTCTGTCTAGCAGTGACACAGAGATGACCCCCGGGGTAAACCTATGATCTCCCATCCACTCATCAAGATTTCTCTTGAAGAGAGTCAGTGAGGGGCTTTGCCTAACATGGACTGGGATTCTGTTCCAGAGTAAGGGGAGCCTCTGGGTTATGAATCTGTCCCTCCAGCATGTCCTATTTATTTCTGTGTTGAGGTTCAAATCACTCACTCTCGTGGCTCTGGTGGATTTGGATTTTCTGAGGTGGAGCATGTCCATTAATCCCGGATTGGACATGGCCTTGTACGTCAGGCATAGATTGCCTCTGAGTAGGTGGTATGCAACTGAATAGAGCTGGAGTTTCTTAGCCGGGCAGTATATGGCATATGTTTGAGACCCTTGATCCTCTTGGTGAGGTACTTTTGGGGTCTTTCTAACTGCTGCAGGTGTCGGGTAAGGTACATCCCAAATGGGGCATTGTACTCAATTATGGGCCTGATAAGGGAGGAGTAAAGGGGCACAATGACCTCTCTTGATCTAGATGTGAATCCTTTCATGATAAGGTGGGCAATATAGAAGGTCTTTCTAACCACTTTGGCAATGTGAGTGTCAAAAGAGAGGTTACTGTCAACTTGGGTCCCTAGGTCCCTGATTACTTCTTCCGTACTTAATGGGTTACCACCTATGTGGTAATTTGTGGGTACTTTGTTCTTCCCAAAGGGTATGACTATACATTTTTTGGCGTTTAGTTTAAGGCCATGGCTCTGGCACCAGTTATCCATTTCTATGAGACCTTTTTGAAGGATGCTTGTGTCCGCTGGAGAATCAATTATGGTGCCCAGTTTGCAGTCATCTGTGAACTTGGTCAGCCACAATCCTCCTATGTTAGCTTGCACCTCAGAAAAATAAATGCCAAACAAGAGAAGTCCCAGGACCGAGCCCTGTGGGATGCCACTAGTAACTGGTTTAGAGTCTGATTTGGCTCCAAAAATTCTGACCTTGTGGGTTCTGTTCTTGAGCCAGTTTGCAACCCATCTTATGATATAGGGGTTTACATTTAAGCTGGTGAGCTTGTCTATGATGCCCGAGTGGGGTATTGTGTCAAAGGCTTTTGCAAGGTCAAGGTAGGCTGTGTAAACTGCCTTACCCTCATCAATGGCCTTAGTGACTGTTTCAAAGACGTCGACCAGGTTCAAGAGGCAGGATCTGCCCTTGACAAAGTCGAATTGGGTAGGATCCAATATCTGTAGGTCCCCAATGTCTTTGTTTATGAGTTCCATA
Organism: Protopterus annectens; assembly: GCF_019279795.1. Lineage (NCBI taxonomy): Eukaryota > Metazoa > Chordata > Ceratodontiformes > Protopteridae > Protopterus > Protopterus annectens. The sequence goes on from NC_056735.1 coordinate 489,041,753, forward strand.
ATGATCCTCTCCATAGCTTTGCAGACCAGGCTCGTCAAGCTTATGGGGCGGTAATTTCCAGGGTCCATAGAGGCACCTCCTTTGTGGAGTGGGACCACTGTTGCTGTACGCCATTCTTTGGGAACATATCCTGTAGTAAGGCTAAGATTAAACAGCAGCCTTATGTGTGAGTTTAGTTCTTCTTGGAGTTCATGTATCACGCAACCCGGGACACCGTCTGGTCCTATTGATGCTGTGTTTTTAGCTTTGGAGAGGGCGGCTCTCACCTGGGCATCTGAGATGTCAGGGAGGCAACACTTTGCTGGGATAGATATTTGTCCTTTTGTGGGGGGGGGGGGGATTTGCACTAAACCTGTCTGCCAGTATGTTGGCAATGTCTGTGGGTTCAGTGTACTTTTTGTCATTTTGGACTAATTCTGAGCATATCTGGGAGTGTCCACACAGGTTTCTAATGTAACTAAAGAAGGCCTTGTGGTTGTCTTTAGTGTCTTGTGCAATTCTTTTCTCAAAGTTGGCCTTGGATGATTTTATGAGTGATCATAGTTTTTTGCTAGTACTGATCAGAGATGCCTTCCTTTTTAGGGATTTTGCTCTATCATGTAGTAGCCTCCTCCTTCTGTTGTATATCTTATTGATGGTTGGAGTCCACCAGTCAGGATGCCTGCCTTTGGGGGAGTGGGTCTTGGTTTTATTTGGGATTGCATGGTCCATGCATTCTTGAAGGTGTCCATAGAATGCGTTTATATAGGATTCAACGGAGTGGGCTGTGGTTTCCACTGGCCCTGGAGCCTTGAAGGATACCACTTCAGTCTTAACAAGTGTGAAGTCAGCTTTTGAGAAATTCTTCACTGTGGTCTTCTGTGCTGGGGGTGGGGGCGGGATGTGGATTTCCATTGAGATTAATTTATGGTCTGATCTCACCAATGAGGGGTATACTTCCAGTGTGGAGCACTGTGTCCCCATGTTTGTGATGATCAGGTCTAATATGTTATCCCCTCTTGTGGGAGTGGTGACTAGTTGTTCCATAGCATTTGAGTTTATGAATTCTAGGAACCTTTGGGCTAGGGTGTTGGGGCTTGAGTAATGCTCCCAGTCTATGTTTGGGTAGTTGAAGTCTCCCAATATGATAGTGTTTGGAGAGACATTCATATTCTCCAGTGTCTTTAGGAAGGCTGAGTGGAGTTCCTGAGTTTGAGAGGGTGGTCTGTAGCATGTTACAAACTGTAGAGCAGTTTTGCCTACGGTTAGTTGCACATGGATGGTCTCCGATGCTTCGTGCATTGCCACTAACCTGGAGGTGTGGGTATCTTTGATGAATATGGATACTCCCCCTCCTTTTGTGGTTCGGTCCAAGTTTTGGGGCCGAAAAGCATGATATGATGTAGAACCTGGTAGTGCTGGGGTGCTCTCGGGAGCCTTGAACCAGATTTATGTCACTGCACAGACATCGATGTTCTCCATACTGAGGAGGGCTTCGAGAGCATGCATCTTGAGGTTTAGACTTCTGGCGTTGAGCAGCATGACCCTTAGTTTTTTTCCACTTGTGTTATCTAGGGAGGTGGGTTTGTCTATTGAGCCTTGCCTAAAAAAGGCACTATGGGGGTGGCCTTAGCCAATATCCGGAAGCCCAGAGGTGACAGGTGCAAGCTGTCCCTTGCAAAGCAGCATGGCTTGTCGAGCATGTCATCCCAAACAGACAGACATTGGATCCCCCTAGAATGACACCAGTAATTAAGCCAATTGTTAAAACTGATCATTTTGTCTTTGTACTGTGGCATCATCTTGGTGAGGGTAAGATGTTGCTCAAGGTCAGGGTCATACCGGCCTGGGCTACATAATCAGACAGCTCCTCTATGTCTCTTTTCATGTAGTCCAGGGAGGTACATCTCAGGTCGTTCACACCAGCATGGACAATGACTGAGTCATATTTGTACTTGCTTTGGAGTGACCTGAGTGCTTGTGTTATGTGGTGGATTCTAGTGCCCAGCAGGCAGCTTACTGTAACCCTCTCCTTGTTCAGCCTGGTGAGTGGGACGTCAGTGTGTCTGACTATAGAGTCACCTATTACAAGTGTATCAGGCATGTTGTTTGGCCTTAAGGGCTGTGACTGTTTGGCACACTTACTTTGTGAATTATGTGTTGCATGTGTTATGTTTTGAGGTAGTGGTTGCTTGGATGTCTGCTTTGGAGGCCTCTGTTGTTTTGGCAGATTTTTATTTAGAGCCTCCGAGTATGTTTTTGTGTGTTTATGTGTTTGGTTTGCAGTTGTGGTAGGTCTATGTGAGACTGGGTTTGTGGTGTGTGTGGTTACCTTCACCTCCTGACTGGCTTTGCCAGCACTGAGTCGAGAGAGCTCAGCCTCCAGTTTGGCTATATAGTTGCATCTCTCACATATATTTGTATTTGTTGGGAGGAGGAGAGGGTTGTCTGTGTACATGAGGCAGTTGTAACATTGCCTCAAGATTCCCAGATTCACCAGCTGAACTGGAGAGGACGCCAGTAATTGACCCTTTGACATGCTAGAATAGTGTAAAGGATTGCTGAGTAACTGAGTCAGAAAGGACCTATAGGGGAATGGGTACTCAAGGGGATTTTATGTGGATGTATTGCTTCCTTTTTTGTTAAAAAGTGCTTTACTTATGTAAAATGCTTTTAGGAGCAAGTGCTGGGCTTTTTAGATAGAGAAAAGAATGTTTAGATTGAGAGTTAGAGCAGTTCTAAGGGAAAAACTGAAGAGCAGACATATTACAACATGTTATTGTGAACGTCAGAAAAGATTGTATCAAATCATTAAAACATAACTTTAATATAACATAACTAACCCTCCCCATTCTGGAGTTGAAAACCCCTAATTTGAGTAGCATAACCACTCAAATGATCATCCTTTCCAACAGCAATAGTACTCAAGCTACTGTCAATCTTTACTTGTAACTAGGAATACTATAATTACTAAAATAAAAAGCTCATCACTTTATATAGCTGAAGTTTTAAACCATATTGTTATAACATACTGCAAGTTTAATACATTCTATGTAACTTATCCATAAAGATTTAAGCTAATTATAAGATTGTTTCTCATAGGTAATAACTATAAAATAATGAAAAGAAAAACAAATCTAATAGTATACTTCAAAGAAGAATGATATCTGTCTGTAAAATGACTTTTTTATAATGTTAAACGGTAGTCTATATGATGTATTTGTCATTAAAATCATGTATTGTTTAAACAATTTCCCTATTAATGATATTAGATTAGATACAGACTATCTAGGCTTATGAATATATATATATATATAATATATATATATATATATATATATATATATATATATATATATATATATATATAAACAGATAAATTCTTTACTCTGTATATTAACTTATTTTCATTATAAACACTTCTACAATGGATATATTGTTATTTCAATATGCAAGAAAAAATGTTAACTAAAGATCACTTAGAAGTATATATATTGTGACACCATTGCATCTCATTAGAAACTTTATATAATAAGTTCACTAGGTGCCAATTTCTACTAACAGAGTGTAAGGAGGTTAAATGCCTTTGCTGTCTACCATCTAATGGTAAAGATATTTACAGTTTTATTTTTCATACTACATGTAAGAGAAAAATACAGCTATAACTGAAGGTGCATGCAGTAATCTAACTAAATGTGTATTCAATATGAGGTCAACATTTTTTACAAAATTTGCATTGTGTTACAATGTCAGTGTGGTTATTGCTTGTACAATGCAGTAATAATATTATATACCCATGTACATGTCAAAATGTTGATAAAAAGTGTGTCTTTTCATTTAAATCCTTCTTTCCTTTTTCCCTCTCCCCTCCCCTTTCCTCCCCCCTTCCCTTTTTAAACAATTTTCATTTAACACAGTGTATAGATATAAATGTACATGTACATACAAACATATATAGATACCCTCATATTATTACATATACATAGATACATAAATACGTACACACATACATCTAGGTAAATATATATATATATATATATATATATATATATATATATATATATATATATATATATATATATATATATATATATATATATATATATACACACACACACACACACACACACACACACACACACACACACACACACACACACGCACACACACACAAAACCACTCATACATACACATACATATTTTCTTTATACTTTCTTACTATTAATTGTAGCAAAAAAATAAGAATAAAAGTTGAAATAATAATGTTTTGAATGTTTGTGGAGTGCTTTAAAGTACTTTAAAACCGCATCGCGGGTAACCGCCTTTTAACAATCCATTTTGTCTGTGCGACGTTACCACGGGTTCAAATATCAGATATTTCGTTGCACAGACTTGAGTGATGTCATCCAGCTGCTTTGTGCTCTATTGAGGAAAGGTTTCTGCTCGAGCCAACTTCCTGGTGAAGAGAGAGAAGAGAGAAAAAAAAGACTGTTCTTGAAATAAGCGGGAACTGTAAGTGTGTTTTCCTTTGGAATCATTTCTTGAGAGATGAGCGCAAGACAAACTGTTTCGCATTATGATTGCTATACTATTAATTATGTGTTTCAAATTACAGACCCATATATGTACAGTTCAAAAGCTTTTCTATCAAATCAAGGTTGCCGTAAGCCCCACTGTTCATGAATTGAGAAAATTACAGATCAGCTGCACTTTTAAACCCACAAAACACATCATGAAGTTAAAGTACAGTGCAGCCTAAGCAACATCAAGACCATCCTGCCATATTTCTTGTTCTGAAATAACACAAGGCCAATAATCCAAGTTTCATACCTTCTTATAAGCTGTCAGTTTAAATGTTATTCTCAGTGTTGCTCCCTTCAATTAACCCCATTTTATATTATAGTTGCATTCAATTTATCTAGTTAATATATTAGATCATAAGTATCCCAATAGAGCAAATTATTATGAAATATTACTTCTACACACAATACACAATAGAGACACTATTAGAAAGAGAAAGAGAGAGAGAAAGAAAAAAAAAACGAAGAAAGAGAAAAAAATACTTAGATTATATTCTATTTTGGAACCATATATGACTAAACAATTATAAACATAACTATAATAAATAAATGGTATTATATGCATATACATGACTTACTGACACAGACTTAAAGACACATATACTAAAATAACATAGTATTTAAAGTTGTGCACTTACATGGGCATGAAGACATCGTTTTATTCACAAGTCACTAGATTTATATTAAGAGTTTCTAGATGAAAAGAAAATATTATTTTTTGAACTTTTTCTTCTTTTCCAATGTTTTCCAACTGTCATTTTCTGCTAATCTTTTAAGACTTGCACTTGCCCAATCCATTTCTTCTAATTTTTCAATAATGTTATTAGATTTTATGAAAGTAAGGGCAGTATCCAGCTCTTCAAATGTTTTGATGCCATCTTGCAAGAAGATTTTAAGTCTAGCAGGGAATAGTAGATGAGTTTTTATTTGTGCCTTTTTAAGTTCCTTAATTAATGGTAAGAATTGTTTTATTTTTGTTATTACTAGTGGAGAATAGTCATTGTCAAAACGGATGATGTTTTGATTTAATTTAATTGGAGCTTTTGCTCAGGCTGTTTTAAGAACTAGTTCTTTGTCATATGTTGGTAAAAACCTCACTATTACTGATTTAGATGAATTATTCTTACTTGTTTTAGATGTAGTCAAGGATCTGTGAGCCCTCTCAATGCCATATGACAAGGATTCTGGCAGGTCTAAGACTTCTTGTATCCAAGATGTTAGGAATTTGGGTAGATTATTGCCTTCTATATTATCAGGTAAACCAAATATTCTGATATTATTCCTGCGAGACCGGTTCTCCAGATCATCCACTTTAGATTGTAAAAATGTATTTTGCTTCAATAAGTACTCTATATTTGAACCAAATATTCTGATATTCCTGCGAGACCGGTTCTCCAGATCATCCACTTTAGATTGTAAAAATGTATTTTGCTTCAATAAGTACTCTATATTTGTTACTTCTTTATGTACTCTGCTGTCAGTGTCATTAAGTGCTAGTTCAAAACCTGACATTTGAGTTTTTTGTATTTGAAGGTCTTCATGAATCTTTTCCATTTGTTTGGTACAGTCTTTTTTAAATATATCCAGTTTTAGATCCATTTTATCGAGTTTGGTAAATAAATCCTATACGTTAGTTAGCAATGCTTGTAAATTCTTTCTGAGAGAAGTTTCTTGGTGTGCTGATTTTGAAGTAGCCATTCCACTGCTGATGAGGAGATAATAAATCCAAAGTATTTTTGACAGGAAAATCACTGAATTTCTTCAAAATTTTTATATGAGGTCATAGATCTCTATAAGAAGATTTAGTTAATGAAGAAATTAACCTTTTCAAATAACTTTCAGCCAATAATTCCTGTCATACAAATATTTCATAGACAGAGCTGAGTAGAACTGCTGCTATACTGGGCACATCTTGGCCATGCCCCCTCTATATGCATTTCTTGAAATAAAAGTAATCTGTAACTCTGATCATTACAATTATTTATTAATTGTAAACCTTCCACGTTTCTTCCAAAATTGCCATTTTGCAGAGGGATTATTAAGGGGAGAGCAACTTTTTGAGCCAAACTGGAGAAAGTTGAGAGGTTTGGATATACCTAATTCTATAAAGAGATTTATTTGCATGTACCTCTCAGCCTCTTAATGCAAGAAATCTGGACAAGGCCAAATATATTGGGGGAACAAACAAACAGTACTAAAAATTGCTCTTGTATAAACTTAGATAGTTGATAGAATAACGGGTCTTGCTTTAGCATGCATTTTTCTGAAGGGTATGAAGTCTGAAACTCAGTGTCTGTAATTATTTAGTAACTTAATTTCTAAATGATTTGCCAGAAAACCACAAATTTTATGAGGAACAAACCAAAAATAAGAAGCAAAAATCTGTTCATTCTGCAAAAACCCACAGTTGAGAGGTATAGTTAGCCAGGAGAATTGTACGACAGAAATCCTACATGATGGACTTAGCTCCCTAGGTGTGGACAATAAGTACCCCCCCCCCCCGTGACAGAAAATGTTTGTGCTTGTAGACAGTTGATTTAACTGGTTCCTAATCAAACACATCCAACCAAGAACTGGGAGGGGGCGTACCTGAGCTGATCAGATAATCAATAATCACCTTCCTGATTGTAATAACACAAAAACCAAGAGTAGCACTCCTCAGGATAAATAAATCACTGCTAAAAAGAGTAAGTCCAAGCAAAATAAACAAAGTTAAAGCAGTGAAATAAACAAGTGGCAGAAGAACCATAAAAACTTCAATAAGAGGCACAGCAAAATAATGGGTATAGTTCCCCATACTAAAGGGGTGGCGTAAGCCACAAAACTATGGGCTAGGCTTGTAAATGCCCTCGGGCAGATAGCCTAGTATGAACCTATGAACCTATGCACCTATAATTTATTGACAAACGCTAAGCGCTTTCACAATAGCTTCTTCAGACCATTAAAAAACACAAATGAAAATGACATTTAAATAGAAAAGTCATCCAATCAGGAAAATACAGTAGTTAAACAATTTAAATACCTTAAAGGGGACTCAATAATAAAAACAAATCTAATAAAACATATAAATATTAAAACAAATATTAATGATATGTAAGAGTGAATAGTAGGTCACAATTAATTAATGGTTAGTCTCATAGATTTCAGAATGGGTCTTAAGGAAGCTCTTTCACTGAGACCCTTACCCCTATCAGCTCTGAGCCTCAAGATCCATGTAACTTCCTTACTTTCTGTAAGATTCCTAACATCCCCTTCTCTTATTGTAGGTGTATTTATATCTATAGCCATAAATCTAAAGGTATGGCTATCTCCAGATAGAATTATGTGTTTAGAGAGTGCTCTAACACCAGAACATGTTCTAATGCTATAGATATGTTCACGTATCCTGTCTTTTAGTGGTCTATCAGTCTTTCCTACATAGAAAGAAGAGCGTAGTTCACATACTGCTAAGTAGACCACATGCGAGGTATGGCAACTAGCACTGACCATGAATTTAAACTTTTGGTGCATATCAGGATGTATAAAAAATTCATCTGTGTTAATGTATTTACAAAAATTACAGCAACCACAGGGAAGTGTAACATTGGTCAGAGCCAAAGAGTGCGCCCTCTGATGCATGTTATAACATAAAAGTTTCTTCAGATTGGGTTTATTTTTAAATCTAAATTTGGATGCATCTCCAACTATTCCCCTGATGGTAGAGTCAGATGTCAAAATTCCCCAGTTATTCTTTATAATGCTAGAAATAGCATCTACATCATTAGTATAATACATAGGAATTCTAAGTTCTTTAGATGTATTACCTACAGTAATGCTGATATTAGTATCCGTTCTATGAGCATAGCAGGGATGAGCTCTATTATTACACAATTCATATATGTCACAGAGTTTCTTTTTCAATTCAGACTCTGTATAGCCTCTGTTCTTAAATCTCTCCTTCAAGTCGACTAACTTGTTATAAAAGCCTTCATTTGCGGCATTCAGTCTATAAAGTCTCATGGATTAGCCTCTAACAATGTTTTTAAAAATATATTGTGGATGCATAATTTTTCTAAAAAGTAAGGCATTTCTATAACAATCCTTCCTATACACCCCAGTACTGACTGCTCCATTCCCCAATCTTTCAACAAACACATCTAAGAAAGTAACTTTACGAATGGATGATGTTATTGTGAATTTAAGATACTCAGTAGCTTCATTTAATAGGTGGAAAAAAGACAGTAACTCTCTTTCACTGCCTGTCCATATCAAAAAGAGGACGTCCATGAAACAACGATAAAAAGGAACATATTTCTTAAATAGTTGCATGTGAAATAAAGTGTTCACCTCCCATAAAGCTAAAAACATATTGGCGTAGCTATTGGCACATGAGATGCCCATAGCTACGTCATCTTTTTGTAAGTAAATATCCCTACCAAACAAAAAGATGTTGTTTTCCAGGATTACTTCTAAAAACAAACAGATGAGTTCAGTACATGTTGCATTATAGTCACTAATAAGTTCACAAGGAAATGGAAACTGCGCACCAAAGATAAAACCGCACTTTATTCAAATCTTCAATAAAAAACCACAAGTAAATCCACTGATTGGAATCACAATTGTGTCTTTTCCTCTTGTGTTTTGAGCCTCCAAACCTTTCGGTCCCTTCCGGCATACTTCCTACGTCAGTTGATTTCCTGCTAACCAACGTTGTACACAAAGGGGTCAGTAGTTCAATAAGTTCTGTGAGCTGCCCGATCAGTTTCCGTGACTGTCCCACTTCTTCGCGGTTTAGAGCTGGTGGGCTGTTCTCCATTGCAGGGCACCGAGACTTTAAAATCCAAAAGTAGGCACCCAAGCACAAATAAACCAATAAGTTCACAAGGAAATGGAAACTGCGCACCAAAGATAAAACCGCACTTTATTCAAATCTTCAATAAAAAACCACAAGTAAATCCACTGATTGGAATCACAATTGTGTCTTTTCCTCTTGTGTTTCGAGCCTCCAAACCTTTCGGTCCCTTCCGGCATACTTCCTACGTCAGTTGATTTCCTGCTAACCAACATTGTACACAAAGGGGTCAGTAGTTCAATAAGTTCTGTGAGCTGCCCGATCAGTTTCCGTGACTGTCCCACTTCTTCGCGGTTTAAGGTTGGTGGGCTGTTCTCCATTGCAGGGCACCGAAACTATAAAATCCAAAGGTAGGCGCCCAAGCACGAAAAAACCAATAAGTTCACAAAAAATGGAAACTGCGCACCAAAGATAAAACCGCACTTTATTCAAATCTTCAATAAAAAACCACAAGTAAATCCACTGATTGGAATCACAATTGTGTCTTTTCCTCTTGTGTTTCGAGCCTCCAAACCTTTCGGTCCCTTCCGGCATACTTCCTACGTCAGTTGATTTCCTGCTAACCAACATTGTACACAAAGGGGTCAGTAGTTCAATAAGTTCTGTGAGCTGCCCGATCAGTTTCCGTGACTGTCCCACTTCTTCGCGGTTTAGAGCTGGTGGGCTGTTCTCCACTGCAGGGCACCGAGACTTTAAAATCCAAAAGTAGGCACCCAAGCACGAATAAACCAATAAGTTCACAAGGAAATGGAAACTGCGCACAAAAGATAAAACCGCACTTTATTCAAATCTTCAATAAAAAACCACAGGTAAATCCACTGATTGGAATCACAATTGTGTCTTTACCTCTTGTGTTTCGAGCCTCCAAACCTTTCGGTCCCTTCCGGCATACTTCCTACGTCAGTTGATTTCCTGCTAACCAACGTTGTACACAAAGGGGTCAGTAGTTCAATAAGTTCTGTGAGCTGCCCGATCAGTTTCTGTGACTGTCCCACTTCTTCGTGGTTTAGAGCTGGTGGGCTGTTCTCCATTGCAGGGCACCGAGACTTTAAAATCCAAAAGTAGGCACCCAAGCACGAATAAACCAATACGTTCACAAGGAAATGGAAACTGCGCACCAAAGATAAAACCGCACTTTATTCAAATCTTCAATAAAAAACCACAAGTAAATCCACTGATTGGAATCACAATTGTGTCTTTTCCTCTTGTGTTTCGAGCCTCCAAACCTTTCGGTCCCTTCCAGCATACTTCCTACGTCAGTTGATTTCCTGCTAACCAACGTTGTACACAAAGGGGTCAGTAGTTCAATAAGTTCTGTGAGCTGCCCGATCAGTTTCCGTGACTGTCCCACTTCTTCGCGGTTTAGAGCTGGTGGGCTGTTCTCCATTGCAGGGCACCAAGACTTTAAAATCCAAAAGTAGGCACCCAAGCACGAATAAACCAATAAGTTCACAAGGAAATGGAAACTGCGCACCAAAGATAAAACCGCACTTTATTCAAATCTTCAATAAAAAACCACAAGTAAATCCACTGATTGGAATCAATTATAGTCACTAAACCTAGTAAGATATTCGTGTATGGAGTCCACCCCTACGGAATTAGGTATAATGGTAAATAAAGACTGGACATCCAAAGTGACAAAATAAAATTCCGATTCAGAAGTTAAAGAACAAGTATATGTGTATAGATCCATCAAGAACTGTTTGGTGTCTCTCAGAACATAACTGTTCTTGTCCAAGACAGGGCTAAGAAATTTCTCAATATATAGGGAGAAGGGCTCAGTGAGCCAAACTCCACCCGAGACTATAGGTCTCATGGGTGGATCTAGACCATTTTTATGTATCTTGGGTAGGCCCTGTATAGTCAGTATCAGAGGATGTTCACAAGATAAGAAATTAAATAATTCCAAAGATATACATTCACTTTTGAATAAGTCTTCTGTCATATTCCTTATCCTACTCATTAGGACATGGGCAAGCTTCTACCAATGGATGAGAGTTAGGTATATACAAACTGGGTTTTCTAAACTGGGAGGTAACGTGTAGCTTATATGTCTAATCTATCTGATACTGTTAATTTTACACAATTCCCTTTACCCATATGTGGGGACAAGGGGTACAGAAGGATATGATCTATCAGCCGAGGTGAAACGCAAACTATCCACAGAGAGACAATCAAATCAGTCCCTCAAAAAAATGTGGAACCAAGTAATGACACACTAGTTTGGAATATTTCACATCGTGTTTTAACTTTGGATGAAATATCTGTGTTAAATAAGGGACTTTCTTTTATTCCTACTGCTTGTAGTGATGTTACTGATACTGTACATGATGTAAGAATGTTTTGTAGAAATTTAATGTTGAAATTAGAATTTGGAAATACTACTGATAATAGTTTTACCTCCCAGTTTGGAAAACCGAGTTTGTATATACCTAACTCTCATCCATTGGTAGAAGCTTTTACTAAATGTGTTGAGGATGATTTATACAAATTTTATGATGAGAGAAGAAATATGAATACTTACAGGAAAATGAATTATAACCTTAAGTATAAAGAATGTTGTACTTTGAAGTATTTAAGAGGAGATAGAAATATTGTGATTTGACCTGCTGACTAGGGAGGGCCCATTGTTGTTATGGATAAGGAACATTATTTATGCTCCATGTTAAAGATGTTGAGTGATACTAAGTACTATGAGAAAATAGTGATTTTTCCCATGTCCTAATGAGTATGATAAGGAATATGTTAGAAGACGCATTCAAAAGTGAATGTATACCTTTGGAATTATTTAATTTCTTATCTTGTGAACATCCTCTGATACCAACTATACAGGGCCTACCCAAGATACATAAAAATGGTCTAGATCCACCCATGAGACCTATAGTCTCAGGTGGAGTTTGGCTCACTGAATCCTTTTCCCTATACATTGAGAAATTTGTTAGACCTGTCTTAGAAAAGAACAGTTATGTTCTGAGAGACACCAAACAGTTCTTGATGGATCTATACACATATACTTGTTCTTTAACTTCTGAATCGGAATTTTTGTCACTTTGGATGTCCAGTCTTTATTTACCATTATACCTAATTCCGTAGGGGTGGACTCCATACACGAATATCTTACTGGGTTTAATGACTATAATGCAACATGTACTGATCTCATCTGTTTGTTTTTAGAAGTAATCCTGGAAAACAACATATTTTTGTTTGATAGGGATATTCACTTACAAAAAGATGGCGTAGCTATGGGCACCTCATGTGCCAATAGCTACGCCAATATGTTTTTAGCTTTATGGGAGGTGAACACTTTATTTCACATGCAACTATTTAGGAAATATGTTCCTTTTTATCATTGTTTCATGGACGACCTCTTTTTGATATGGACAGGCAGTGAAAGAGAGTTACTGTCTTTTTTCCACCTATTAAATGAAGCTACTGAGTATCTTAAATTCACAATAACATCATCCATTCGTAAAGTTACTTTCTTAGATGTGTTTGCTGAAAGATTGGGGAATGGACCAGTCAATACTGGGGTGTAGAGGAAGGATTGTTATAAAAATACCTTACTTTTTAGAGAAAGTATGCATCCACAATATATTTTTAAAAAGATTGTTAGAGGCCAATCCATGACAGTTTCTAGATTGAATGCCTCAAATGAAGGCTTTTACAATGAGTTAGCCGACTTGAAGGAGAGATTTTGAATTAAGAATGAACTCTGTGACATATATGAATTGCAAATAAAAAAACAAAAGTATCCTCAGTGTAAAATATAAGAAAAAAAAAGTTCAAAACATACACTGTGAAGTAGTAGGAAACACTTTCAGTCAGCCAAACTCTTCAGTCCAAACTGTTTTTATTCTTCCAACATACAAGGACACAGATTGAGCACTTTCATCCCCTAAACTGGGGACTTAAATGAGTCTACAGTTTCAATCACTGTGTGCTGTATTAAATATTCTCCTTTCAATTTATGTTTCCCAAATCTCATATGCTTAGTTTTGGATGTGTTTATCAGCATATTATTCTCCTGTGCCCAAATGGTCAATTTAGTCAAGCTATTTTGCAAACATGCCTTAACTGTAACACATGCAATCAGTTTACCCAATTTCAGGTCATCCGCAAATAGACAGTAGAACACCTCAGATAAAAAAGTTAGGTCTGAAAGATACAATTTAAACAAGTAAGGGCCTAGAACACAGCCCTGTGGGAAACCCTGATTGTAACCAAGGATTTTACCTGTCCAGTTGCTGTATATTTGCCATATTCTATTTGTAAGTCATGCAGCTAGCCATCTTATCAAGAGTACATCAATACCTAGTTGTACTAATTTATTGATCAGTGTTTTGTGTATGATCCTGTCAAATGCTGAAGTTAAATCTATATAAATTACATCACAGCATGATTTTTCATTCATAGCTCTTTTTATATTGTTATAGAACATAATGTTACAGGTGGTAATAGATCTGTTTTCAAGTCCCAACCTATCCAGTTCTGACAATAACTTATCCAGTATTACCTTCTCCATTATTTTCCACAACATGAACTTAGACTTAAGTGTTTATATGACTCTGGGTTTGTCCTACTCCCCTTTCCCTTGAAGATAGGTTTAATAAGCGCATGTCTCCAATGTTGAGGAATCTCCTCATATTATATGACCTAGTGAATAATAGATACAATGGTACCATAAGTTCTTTCTGAAGTATTCTCAGGTCATTGTTACTAATTCCCTCTTCTCCCTGTGCTTTGTTTGGATCCAGTTTGTGCAGTTATTTTTCAATATAATCAAATTTGATTCCAGTATTTGGGGTTACCTGGATGTCACTAGGACAGCTTATCACCTTTTTTGTGGAGACAAACTGTTTTGGATAAGATTTTTTAAATGTATCTGTAATCTGTTGTGTCTGAGAATAAATTTTAGAAACTGCACAGTTTATCAATCTGTGTGTTTTGCTCCTTCCACATCTTATATACCTATAAAAAAGTTTCCTATTATGCTCAATATCTTCATATACATTTTCTTCAAATTTTTCTTGATCTTGTCTCACGCTATGCTTAATCTGTTTGTCCAGACTGTTTATTTCAATTTTCAAAGCTGTAGTTTGACCTCTCTTCCATTTCTAAAGACATGCTTCTGGAGCATTTTTCCCTTGTCCTCCGCTGAAAATAGGATCTGTGGAACCTAGTCAGACTTTCCCGGTCAACAAATGTTAAACAAATAAAAAAAAAATAAATAAATATTTTTTTTTGTCTCTCACCTTAATCAGTCAGATATCTTGTTATTATGGAAATATATCCCCCTGATGTTGTATGCCTAGATCCTGATGTTAAAGATTTTTTTTTTATTTTTTGTACTCCAACAATTTCTCTTTCAAAACTTCCCATATTCCATCTGCAGTCTTTCCACTGAGCACCTCACTCCAGTTAGTTTTACGTAGTGACTCTTTTGCTTCCATATAAATCGTAATTAACCTTCTGTGCATTGGTTTAGATTTCAGTTTGGCAGCGTTATCTAGCAACAAATTAATCTTTATAACTCCATGATCACTACATCAATGGTGGCAAAACTTGACTTGAAGTAACAGCAATTTCTTTAAGAACTCAATGTCTACCCCCTGGTATTATTTTTTTTTGTACAATCTGAAGCAATTGTTCCTGAATATAAGTTGTGAAGAAGTTCCTTACTAACATTGTTGAATCAATATTATTCCAGTCTGTTTCTACTGAATTTAAGTCCCCAGCTAATATTATTGTTTCCTCCTGTATTTCATGCATGAAATGTATGACTTCCTGTTGATCATCCGCACTTGACTTTGGTGGTCTGTACACTTCAACAACTGTTATATGTTCCAAGGTTGTCTTTATTGTCACAGTTACATAGTCTACAGCCTTGGTGTTACCAATGAACATGAAATAATCACAGGTCTCATCACTATCTTTAATGCCTATCATAACACCTCCACCTGATTTTTTGTTAGAATGTCTGTTACAGTAAAAACAACTGTACCCTGACAGAACTGGTTTCCAGTCATTGTTCTTTAACCATGTTTCACAAGCAATAACATAAATCTTGTGGGAACATAGCAGATTTTCTAATAAAAGATGTTATTATTAGTGCTCCTAGAATTAACAACCAACAGAGATGCTTCAAATGTTTCTATCTGTGAACTGTTAAATTTTCAGCCTGGCAAAAGACCTGCCTAGTGTTTGTCAAATATTGCAAAATATCTGCTGCAAAAATTCTCTTTCCTGATCTTGACAAATCCACACCATCGTGTCTGAACACGTGTGCTCAAAACTAGGCTTGGACGCTCTAACACATTTCCATTTTTTAAAACAGGGATTTTTTTCCATGTAGGTATTTACCCAAAACATCTTTTCATTCACAGCGACCTGATTATCCTTTCGATAGGTGATTTCTGAAAAATATGTCCTAACACCAGTACAAGCTATACTATTTAAGAGGGATGTCAGCTCCCTACTAACAGTCAAAGAATCCTTCTGGATGACATCAGTTGTACCAACATGAATAAAAATGGATCCATACTTCCTACATTAAGGCGTTCCAAGGCTTGTCTTACATCTTCTATTTTTGCTCCTGACAAGCATAACATTATTAGATGTTCATTATCTTCTCTGGAAATTTAAGTATCACTTCCTCTAATAATTGAATCTCCAATTGCAAGAATATCTTTGCTGGCCAGGTCTGAAGAATCTTCAGCTTCTAATACAGTAATATCTGCTCTATCAGTTATTATGAAGGATAAAACTTCATCACAATTAGTCCTATTAATCCCACTGTTTTCATTGTGTATTAAGTTTTCATCCAGCTGGTATTATAAACCCACAGCTTGAGCCATGTAGTCAACACCTGTCTTTCTTTCCTTTTTTCTTATAATAATGTTCTTCAATCCTTCCACGTTCCATTTTGATTTCTTCCTTTTCACCTGCCCCTTCCATCTTTTTTCTACCTTTGCTATTGGAAAAATTATGCCTTTTTCTGTAGACCGAAGTTTTTCTGATATAAAAATATCATCATTCCCTGTAACCTGTATGTTACATAACAAAGCAGTGTCCTCTTTACTATGTATTATCTTTCCTTTACAGACATTAATCAGTTTCTTTTTTTCCTTGTTATTTGTTGTGAACTTCTTCCTTTCTTTTTTTCTTTGATTCCTTGTAAACAGACTGGATCCTCAGCTTGCTGAATACTTGCATCTAGAGTTCCAAAGTTGTCAAGGGCATCATCTTGTTTCGTAGGGGTTGAAGATCTTTGCAGACAATAGATGCATCATTTCCTAAATGTGTTCTATTTGTTCTATGCCTAACATTATTTAGTTCATCAGTCCAGTCATTAATATATGAAACAAGAGTTCTGCAAGCCTTGCCAATTCCACAAGTGCAATCCTCATCATTAAGTCTAGATTTACTTCTAACAATGGTAAGCAAATCATCCATCTTTTGACACGAGGAACACTAATCACCAGTGTTATCAGTTGTTACCTTTAAACATGCATAGCATTTATTACACTGTACAAGATATTTGTGCATTAGCGAATTGTTAATTGTATACTCATTTAAGGAATCCATATTCAGCTTCAAACGAATAAAATATTGTAAAAGAAAAGAATAATCAAAATCAGTAACCACAGAATTCATAGAGAACTTAAATCATCTTCTACGACAAAAAAATCACACCAGCAATATACAACTAAATAATAAATTAAGAACAGTAAAGTTGTTATGACCATACAAGTTGTAATTCCTTTACGTCACATGCAGCAGCTTCTGCTCACTATCGCTCGCAGTTGCACTTCTTTTTAACAGTAAACATCAATAAATCGCAAACCAAGGTATGATTGTTTATAAGTAGTGTGAAGGGAAAAATATATGCTACCATGAAAAACAGAACTTCCTTTTTCTGCTCCAGTATCAGAATATCGAATCTCAAATGGAGATAATTACACAGACTATCCTTCATCATTTTTATACTTTCCATGTCCTAAATGAAAAACGAGTTTCCTTCTAAAAAAAAAAAAAAAAAAAAAAAAAAAAAGAATCTCTAGAGAGATAGGAAGATTTGAAGATTTTTAGCTATTAGAAAACAGAGTATGTGGAAAAGGTTGCCTCTAAAGTCTTGCTCATTTCCTGACCATAACACCAAGTGGCAACATGTTTACAAGAAAATAGGCTGCTTTTTCTTGAACTTTTGAAGATCACAACTGTAACTGTACAACAATGGGACAGGAAGTACAAAAAGGGCCAATGTATAATATGCTTATCTTGTTCCAGACTTAAGTCTCTCTGTTACAGCATGATTTTTAAAATGGTTAGTGGAATTACCATTTCACTCATTTCTCTAATGATTCTACCATGAATCTATTCAGGACATATAATGCCAAATTCTAAAAGAATAATTTATTGTGCATCTTTCATTATCATAACCATAATAAGTAAAAATGGCACAGATAACTTCATCTCAAAATTCTGCTCATCATTTATATATTTGCTGTGAGATCTTAAATAGAAGTACCACTCTGTAAATTGTAACCGCCCTTTCTTTCAAGTAAGCTGACACAACATTATTACATTAACTGGATGCTATGCTGTTCAATTTACCTAACAGACTTGCCTTTACAATTTTGTTCAAGGGTGTTTGTTCACTTTATCTGTATCTACGGAAGCTATACTAGCTTTTATATGCATCGGGATACTGTAACCATGCATCACGTTAGTTTAAAAAAAAACATTTTGATGTGTAATTTTGATGAGGTAGCATTCACTAGTGGGAAAAGTGATAGTTAATTCAGAGATTTTGTCATTGTATTCTGTTTTAATTATGGGAACAGTATTGCTACAGATCAATAAAGTATACTGAATTACAATGAGGCAAAGGATTATCCATATAAAACTGAATGTGCGTTATGATTCATTGTAACATTTCAAGGAACTTTAAATACAATGCAAACTGCTTCACGTCTACATCAATGCTTCTCCCAGATACTCAGATCAAGCTTATTAATGTCATTTACATAAATCATATCAATGTAATTTATCTAATTAAGTATTGATCTGCTTTGAGGTTGCTTCTTGCAGGTTAATGCACAACAGGAGCATGTTAGCGGCACATCTTTATATTGTCGTGTAACAGCTGTAGTAGTAAAAGGTTCTGTACCCTCCTTATTCTGTTTCTCATCAGACTTAACAGCAGTAATATCTAGAAAACTTCAGCTGTCACTAATTTACTGTTATGGAAAATATTTTTTATTTTCCACAGTAGCTGTAAGTAGGCTTATAGCATATCATCTTCAGAAATATTTTATAAGGAAAATTGATACATAAATCTAACATACTCAATTACTTGATAGTAAATGGCTATTACTTCAAACATAAAAAAGCTGAAATATTTTTTTACAAAGTGGATTTACACTAATGTTGCAGTTTTGCAATATCACAAAATTAGTTCTGTTGTATCAGAAAGCATAAAATTATTTGTGATTTTATTATAGATTACATAACTGTCTTGCATTGTAAATGAAGCAATAACTTTTTCACCATACCTTTCCTCTGTCTCTGCTTGTACAGAACATCCCTGATTTT
>NC_056735.1:489065736-489098236 GCF_019279795.1 Protopterus annectens
GGCCCCTCCACACATTTTTAGGACTATGCATAAAAATATGTGTCTTTGATTTACTTGCCTACATAGCATGAATTATTAGAATATATTTTTTTTAATTTGTATTTTTGAAGATTTTCCCAGTAAGCAGTGAAGGAAAATGTTTGAATCAATGACAATATTACCCATTTCAGAAAGCTTCAACCATAAAATTCCACTCAAACTGCTGTCATTCTAATCCAACAAAATCAGTCAAAATGCACAGTCTCTGTTGAAGTAAAACCATCTGAATAATTCCACATTAAGGGGAACCATTACTAATGCAGAGGTTGCTGATTGCAAACAGCTTTGCATTTCAGTGCTGCATCTACAAATTCCGTGCCTGCTTCCCTTGAAGAATAAATTGCCCTTTGTTACAATTAAAAAAGAAGGTGTGCTGATGATATGTAATAGAGAATGGATGGCAAACTGATAACAGGTTCATAATTACTATGCATCTCATCCAAGGGAGGACACACTCAGGAGTGCAGCACACCTCTACCTGTTGAATGCTAGTGTCAGCAATTGATCAACCTGGTATGGGAAGAGAACCTGTCACAGCCTTCTGCACCAAAAAGAAGTATGCTATCTGTTGCACCACTGACACAGAACAATGTAACTATGCAACTTTATGACTGACATTCATAGACTGCAATCCTCAATGATTTACAAAAACAAAGAAATACATAAGAAATAAAATCCCTAATTTTGACTGAAATTTTAGCTATGTCCTTCTTAACTAAAACTGATGACTTTTGGAATAAAGTAGTAAATTACATTTAATAAATAATGACAATAATTAGAATTATAGTCTTTTTTTACTTTAGAAAATAAAATGTATATTAATTCGCATTAGCTTATTTTTTCAGTGTCTGCAGTATACAGTTGTTGTTGTATCTTTCGGCTTTTCCCAGATAGGGATCGCCACAGCAGAACTCCGGTCCGCTAATGATTGGCAGTTGATTTTTACGTGCCGCATTGCCAGCCCTGACGCACAACCTTCAATGAAGGTACGCCCATCAGTACTAATAAAATAGTACTAATAAAATAAATCAAATTTCCTACAGTTTTCTAAAGATCTTAGGGTTGATTACTCTGCATACATTTGCCATTTCCTAAAATCAAATCTCCCATGTTTTTTTAAAGTTGGTCTGGGTGGGCTATCCTTATGGAAGTTTATCAACATCCTCCTAGTACTGATGTTTCTGTGACTGTTGTTCTTAAAGTTATCCTGTCAGCTAATGCTGGGCTTATGCATGTTGTCCTTATGGAAGTTCTCCCACAAAGTCCTAATGCTGGGCTTATTTAGGGATTTTTTTTTTTATTTATGAATTTTTTTTTAATTTTTTATAGCAACCCTTCCCCAAAACAACATGGGCCCTAGGCAGCTGCCTAGGTCACCTAGTGCTGGATCCGTCTCTACCTACATTGTAAACATGGCTAGATATTGATATGATGCTGTAATATCTACTGTTTTTGTTAAAGTTTAGTGTACTTGTAACTGTTACTTTCTCATTAAAGGATTTACCACTGCTTATACTGTAAAACTTTAAATGCATTTGGCACCATCAGTGCTATCAAATTAAATAGTTCATTCTCCCTTTTTAATGTGTTCCAGCACCCCAAGCTTTATCTCATTTTACTCATTTAGGCACTAACACTATCATAATTTATGGACTCCCTGGCTATCTTTAAATCTCCAAATTAAGTGCATGAGTATTCTGACTTGATCCAATTGATGGTAACTTTTTTGAAAATTTGCAGGGATCTTGCTCACTCCACTACATTTTGCTACACTTGGCCTTACTTCATTCCTGTATCCCTCTTTCCTCTATACCCTACATCATTTTCTTTATACTTCCCATGTTTCAACCACCTACTTTATCATCCAGTAAGAATCTTTCCCATTTCTTCAATATCTAATGCTCTGTACAACAGACTATCACTTCAACTCCCTTAAACTGAAACCCTCCCCAACATGTACACTGAAAACAACATGTTCATCATTCTCACTGCTGCTGTGGCTCTTAGGCTATAGGGGTTGTTTTGTGCTCAAGAAACAAATACCATCCAGCTTCAAAAAGCTCTGTCCCTCCTACTCATTCACCCTGACTGCTGATTGGCTAGTCCCATGGATGGAAGTCAGCAGTCAGAGTTAAGCTTTCTTCTTGCCATCTCAAGAAGACTGGTAAGTTTCTATTGGGGAACTCATCCACTCAGAAATTATTGCTCTTTTAAGAAAAATAATTTATATGTTTTTGAAACCCAGTATTTTTTCACACAATTGGAACTTTCCTATGAGGGAGCACTAATTTGGCATCAGTATTTGGGGCTAATTTTGAGAAAAATTGTGTCCTGCTTA
This sequence comes from Protopterus annectens, assembly GCF_019279795.1. Lineage (NCBI taxonomy): Eukaryota > Metazoa > Chordata > Ceratodontiformes > Protopteridae > Protopterus > Protopterus annectens. Next base: position 489,068,114 of record NC_056735.1, read on the forward strand.
TGTAAGCTTTGAATTTTGTAGGTTAGAAAAATTTACGTTACGAATGGGCAGGAAATTGTCTGTCAATCTAATGCTTTTGCTTTCTACGTGACAACCTAACAGCCATTCTGATTCTGTTAGTGTGTCTACGAGTGTTTGAACAGTGCTGGCAGGGAAATTCTGTTCTAGTTTTAATTTTTATAACCTAAGAGACTGGGATAGGTGGTGTGAATGTACATGTGCTGCTTGTGAACTCTCAGTGACAACTTGCCATTCAGCTAACTCACTCCAGCAATGCTTACCACATTTGGTGCTTCTTCCTCATCCAGCTGTCTCTTCTTCTGCAGTACCTAGAAAGGAAAAGTCACTTACCAAGGAGTCCTTGCTATTGTTGCTCATGCAGTCTATGCCTCAGCCAGTGGTGGATTAATCTGTAATGGCTACTGGTTGTTCCTCAAACCACTCATTTTCCTCTCTAGCTTCCTCTGTTATAGATCTTTCAGCCAGCATGAACAGGGGGTCTGCTGTGTCCTTTTCAGCTATTCCATTGCCTAGTATGGGCATAAGGGAACCATCTTCTCTGGGTCTGGGACACAGTCTGATAAGATTCCTCTTGGGATGACTGGAGCAAGAGAATATTAGACCAGGATGTCCCTCCATCAGGTCAGGCCTCTTCTGATGGAACTCTTGTTAAGAAAAAAAAAAGTTAAACATTGTTCTTCTAATAACGTTATTACTATTAAAAAATATGTTTCTTACCTTGGCTAAATAGGCATTACAGGCAGTAAATCCTGGCATGCAGAAGCCTTTACAGATGGGCATTCCATGTTAAATTATTCCCCAGTAAACAGAGTCTGATGATTATGATTTTGACCAATACAGGGCTTCTTCTCCTCAGATTCCAAAGCCAAACTTTCTGATTGTGAGGAAAAAACCTTAATTCTTACTAATCAGACCATTGCTGTCATGGATGAGTTTTTTTATGGGAACAAATAGATGTTCCTCCTGAAATGAGGAGTTATTATGTATGTTACAAATCATATACCTTATTCTAATCCCATGCTTCCTGTATTGTCAGTCCTGGAGGATGTCTTAAATGCTGCATGTAGTCATTTTGATACCCAGCTATCAGTCCCTAAAAAGCAGGTAAGTTGTATAAGACACCTCAGGCTAATACATTTATTTTTCTCTCATCTTAGGTCAGATCCCACTGACATTTCCACTGTGTGTTATACTGGCAAGGGTTCTCAAACTCAAAATGAGGGTAACATATTAGACCAAATAGATAAGAAATTGTTTTCTTTTTTCACTTTAGTCTTCAGAATTCTGAATTACCAGGCATACACGTGAAAATATATGCTATGTTGTATGGTCAGTCTGAGGGAATTTGCTTCCACTTTCCCTACAGAACAAAGCCTTTTCCTGAACTGAACTGTTTCTACCCTTTTTTGTCTATCTAAACCTGCTTTGAAGAGTGTGTATGACTGTGTACATACTGTTCTGCTACAGTGTTGAGAAGGTTTGCTTGAGTATGTAACCAAGAGTTTGCTAATGAGTTAAAGGCTGAATTTCTGGATTCATCTTTAGATGAGGAGGCATTGTTTGGCTGTTTTTTTATCAAGATTATCAAACATGATGAAAGAGAGAAAGTAATTCAGGGAGTTTCTAAGATATTTCATGTACCCCAATACAAATGTTAAAGGTCTCTGTCCTACACTGAAAGTCACATAAACAAAACCAGTCCTCTTCTGGTAAACAAAATGCAAAAAAAAAAAAAAAAAAAAAGAGATGGCCAGAGGGTAGCAACAGTACTAAACAAGGGTCTTTTCAGAAAAAAGGGACAAACCAACAGTATAGAATGACTATGCATTCCTTAGCCTCTTCCTTCTCACCCAGCCAAAATCTCCTCAAATCTGTCTCGGAAAACTGGACCATAACATTCCCCTTTGCTAAAAGATTGTTTCAGACTCCTGGGTGATAAAAGTGGTGCACAAGGGCTATAGATAGCACCTGATACAGAAATCTCCTTTAAGGGGAATACCTTCCAGCCCTCCCAACCAAACAGATTTTTTTCTTCAGGTTCTTCAGTCATTATACATGCAGGGATCCATAGAACCAGTGCCTTTAACTTAAAAGGCAAAGGCTTCTATTCCAGAATTGGTTCCAAGGAAAGAGGCCTTTTGGAGACCAGTACTAAATCTTTCATTTTTAAATCTTTATGTAAAAGTTCCAAAATTCAAAATGTTGACCTTGCAGAACTTGTTACCTTTCATTCTTCTCATGAGTTACTTGGTAACTCTAGATCTAAAATACTTAGTACCATATTCCCATAGCCATAGGCTTTATGAAAATTCTAAGGTTCTCTGTTGGTGGGACACATTATTAGTTCTCTTCCTTACCATTTGGTATATCTACAGCTCCAAGACTATTCCCAAAATGCTTGACCCCCATTATAGTTACTGCAGACTGAATGACATTCACATCTTTCTTATTTAGATGACATGCTTCTCTTTATGGAGTCTTTATCCAAATGTCAAGAGATATTAATATGGATTATGTCTCTTTTGACAAATCTGGGCTTCTAGATAAATATTATAATATCGTCCTTCACCTCATCTCACAGGATTGCCACTGCAATCATCCTACTTGATATCCTTCACTTTCCTACTCCATCTATCAGCTACTTCTTTCTTTTCCCCTTGTGATTTCTTGCTCCCTGTTATCTGATACCACCTTTTTTCTTCCCCTCCCCCACTATTTCCCCTTTTAGTGAAACTCTCCTAACTGCCTTTACTGCTATTCTAGACATATATTTAAGTTCTTCTGCATTTCTTCTCTGTTCCTACCCACCTCCTCTTTACACACCTCCCATTTGATGTGCCTCAGTTGTCTTATTTTCCCTAATTTGTTCAGCTTTGTTCATCTATTTAACCTTTTTATAACAACTTTTCTGTGTTTTATATTTTTCTTGCATTTCCCATACTTAGAATTAATTACTTGCTCATTATTTTCTTTCTTCTAGATTAGTCTGTTCTGTATTTATTATCTGCTTATTTTGTTCTGTGAATTTTTATTGTATACTTTGTACTGTGGAACTTTTCTTCCCGGGCCTCTGCTGAAAAAGGGTACGAGCTCGGTCAGACAATCCCGGTCAACAAATGTCAACTAAATAAATAAATCAATTGTGTTTCTAGGATGCCTTAAAGATTCTTCTCTTCAAAAGGCCTTTTTAATACATGGCAAGTTGGATCTTTATCTATAATTTTTCCTGAACTTCTCTAATCAGTCTCAGACTTATGCAATAGAATTTCTCAGGATTTTAGGGTTCATGGCTTCTATAATTATTACAATACCTCTTGTCAGATTACACATGAGAAAGATATAGTGCTTTCTGAAAAACACATAGACCCTATATTTGCATTCTCTGGAATATCAAATTTCAATTTTGTTTTTTTATAAAAAGGGAACTGCTTAGCTGGAGACAATAAATTCAACTGAACCAGGGACTCCCCTTTTCTTCTTATATCACAATCCAGTCTGTAACCACAGATGTGACAGATTTTGCTTGTGGATCAGTTTCCAGAGGAGTGTGGAACCCTTCAGACAAACCAAAGCACTTCAATTTAAAAGTGTTGTTGGCTGTTTTTTATGCTTTGAAGGTTCTCCATTACCTTTGGTCTCAAGGACCTCTCCAAGTGATTACAGACAATGCAACAGTCATGTGATATATAAACAATCAGGGAGATACAAAGACATACATCCTACGCAGGCTGGCAATGAGAGGTTGGGAGTCAGCTCTTCAGCATTCCTTAACCCTCCAAGCATCTTACATTCTGTCAGAGCAAAACATAAGCTAAGCAGGCCCAGGACAGACCCTCATGAATGGAAATTGATCAAGGGGGTCTTCCAGGAAATTATCCAGTTGTGAGGACACCTCAAATAAATCTGTTACCTCCTTTCAAAACAGACTAGACAAGTTTTGTTCCAGGGATCCCTAGAAGGAAGCCTATAATACATATGCAGTTTCATGCTCTTCAAAGGAAATTTTCCTTTTTGTGTTTCCAGCCTTACCACTGATGTTCAGGATAATTCAAGAAGATTCAAAATGATGCCCAAAAATAATTGTGCTGTTCCCCTTGACCAAGACAAATTACCACAAAATTCATCACAGAATGGATCTACTAACACAAGACAAGGATAATTTGATACACCTAATATCAAGCAACTTCAACTGACTGCCTGGATGATTCAGTTTTAATACCTTATTTCATGAGGACAAGCAGCAGGAACTTAAGAAGGCAAGAAAGCCTGCTGCTAGAAAATCATATGTTAGTAAGTGAGTGAGATTTTCTAGATGGTGCCTAGCCAATAGTCTATAAAGGTTCCTCTTACAGCGATTTCAGCATGTCTGTCCATTGATCCTCTTCTTCCTTTGGTTTGTTGTCAAACAGTTCCTGAAAGGGGTTTTACACCTGAGACCTTCTTGTAACCAGTTTGCTCCTCCTTGGGATCACAACTATGTGTCAGTGACATTGAGTAGGTTTCCTTTTGAACCTGCCCATCAAGCAAGTTTAAGGTTCTTGACATGGAAAACTGTATTTGGCATTGCTCTGGCATCTGTAAGAAGAGTATCTGAGTTGCAAGCTCTCATGATGAGTGAATCCTATCTGATTTTCCATAGGAATAGGGTATCATTAAGAACAAACCCCTTATTCATGCCCAAAGTGGTTTCATAGTTTACTCTGAATCAAGCAGTCAATATCCCAATTTTCTACCGACAACCAAAAAAATAGAACAGTTTCTATATACTCCGGACATGCATAGGCAGCTCAGATACTATCTTGACAGAACTAAGGAAACAAAAGCTGATCAGCTATTTATTTCTTATCAAGGAGATAAAAAGAATACCCTGTGTCTAAACAGACAATATTCAGGTGGTTGTTTTTTTTTGTTATTCCAACCATGGCAAATCCATTCCAGGCAGTATCAAAGTACACTCCACTAGAGCCCTGTCTTCTTAAATGGCATACTGAAAATGGGGGACTCTAGAAGCATTCTAAAGGCAGCTATATGGTCCTCTGTACATAGTTTTACAAAGCATTACAAACTGGATTCCTTTCCTAGGTCCAGGTCAGCCTTTGATAAGACCATTCTCCAGGAGCTCCTGGATCCATGTCTGTGGTCCTCCCAGAATGTTAAGGTATTCAACCCATATAGCTTAAAGGCTACTGCAGCAGAGGAAGTGCTGAACATAGTACAGTTCTATACATTGCACTTAGCGTAACAGTGGATGTTTGAATTCCTCACTGCTGCAGTAGCTGTACCCAACCTCCATTCCCGTATCCTAGTATATAGGTGTAACTGGGAGATAAGTAGATTTGTAGTTGGTTTCTAATTTATATGCTCTATTGTTAACATTGATAAGTTGTTTCAGGACATTAGGCTTTTCTCCCCCTATATGGGCATGAATGTCCTGAAGAAAGCTTCACTCTGACAGCTTATTTCTCTCCATGAGATTTGCCAGTCAGTGGTCAGAGTGAATGAATGGGGGGGGGGGGGGGGCAGAGTTTTTTTAAAGCTGGACTGTCATTGTTTCCTGGACAGGAAACAACCCATATAACCTAAAGGGTACATCAATTGTTATGGGTAAGTGAAACTTATTCCGTTGTATTTTTTCTGCCATCGTTACTTATCTTGTTTATTTATTTATTTATTTATTTATTCGTTAATATTTATGTTTATTTATCAGGGACAGGCAGTGCTCTGATTTCAATGGACCGATTTTAGTCACAGCCCAGGTAATTAGATTAATGATCATAGATAAAGAAATGAACAAAGTCAGAAGACAAGTGACAATAATTGCAAAGAAGGGTAGAAGTCAGAGTAAGACAAATAGTTTTAAATAACTGCAGAAAGGATTATAAACTCTTATGACACTATGGCCCTCCTGGAGAAAGGAGGCGCTGCTGAGGGCAAACATGATCATTAATCTCAATGGCCTTAGAATACCTATGAACCTATAAACTACGTATGCATACATTAATTACAAATATGCAGTAATATAACTTGGCCTACTGGATTTGAATAAAAATGCATGAAGAAAGGTTAGGCAGCTAAAAAGACTGCGTATAAGTGGTTAGGTGACATACCTCAACTCATAATAAAAGCAGTTGTCTTATATTCAGATGGATGCTTTGAGCTGAGATCTGATCTTGATAGAGGAGTAGATGTCCTTAAGGTAATGAGGAAAACAATCACAGTTTTGGACCTAGAGCTGACGGAGGGTGGTCCACTATAAACATACAGTACTGCATATATTCCCTTAAACTGAGTCCATCTCCAACAAGTACACTTGGCATAACTCCCTTTAGCATTGTTACTGTGTCTTAGTTACTTCCCATTAAGTACTTAGACATGTCCTTCATCACAATTTACAACACTTCCCCCTATTATTTAATACTCTTAGTCCCCTCCCAGTACATGCTTCCAAACAAACTTCCATCAGTGCAATTCATAACAAATCCCACCTCCAATCTTACTCTGTACTCAATGGCATAACCCCTTAATAACTAGTAAAAGCACAATAAAGTAATCAGACTACTTTATGCTTTAAAAATAAATAAACTCTCAGTCTACTTATTAAGCTCTACAACCCCTCACCTCTACATAACAGAAATGAAGCAATAAGCAAACCAATATAATCACAAAACAAACACGACTTAATTGCAAACACTGGCACTACTTGTACAAATGCAAAATCTAATTTTACTTAAGTTTTTATTAATACTTACTTTGTTCACCAGCTACTACATGATTTTTCTAAAAAAAAAAAAAAAAAAAACTACAACTACCCTCACACATCCACTCAAGCATTCAGACTAACATCTGCTACAACAACAATAAATCCCCAAATATTCAGATGTAACACAAACAATATATTGCTAATTTATTGTCTATCTGCAAAAGAAAAAAAATGACAGTTAAATACTTATATGTTTTTAAATCTTAATACAAACATTTAAAAATAAACCAAAATCCCAACTGCTAATGAGCAATAGAGATAAAGCATGGAGAATGTGGCATATCATTATTACATGCATTTATTTATTTATTTGCCTTATTTAACAGGAAAGTCCAACTGGGCATGAGAACCTCTTTTTGGCAGAGTTCTAGGAATTTATTACAATAACAACCAAAGTGATTCAGATTTTACAATACATTAATAGCAGTGAGATATTTATAATGCAGAAATCATGCCAGTTAAGGATAAGCATCCAAAAATAATTATAACACATTGCTGTTATCATAAATAAGTCGGAAATTCTGATACTAAGCTTCACAATATTATTTATATGAGATTTCTAAGAGTCCACATTAGAAACTTACTATACTACACTGGAGAATAAGAAATACACAGAGGTAAGACCGCTCCATATTTACAGAAAGTTGCTGTTACAAATACAGGTTCTTAAATTTGGAAAAAAATCAGTATCAGCATTATTAATACGTCTGTAGAGCTTGTCAGCCATACATGTTAAAGAAACATTAAGTGAAATATAATATTACATAGGGATTAAACAAAGTAGGAAAAATTAGAATAATGTCAAGAAGACAAAAAGTAAATACAAGAATTGTGGATAAAACTGAAGCTGCGTGTGTCAGAAGAAGAGAAATGAGATGTATGAATAAGTGATGACGTTCAGTGATAGGAGGACCAAACAAAATCTACATCAATGTTTTTTTTAAGTACCTTTACTAAATTATTATTACTGCTTAAAACATAGACAGACATTAACAGAAGAACAATATTAACATTTTTCGTTTTTCATAAATTAAGCATCACATGTCTTTCTTTCTTTCTTTGTATCTGTTAGAAAAATATGTATCAATGTGTATATTAGTGCTTTTAAAAGCCCAAAAGGGTTAACACATTTATTCTATTTAATACTGCATAAATCCATGTAAACTGCGAATGCTTTCTGGCCATGCTTTCTGACCTTGTATTTTGTCAGCACAGCTGAAATCTTGCTTATGCCTTTGGAAATTTACTGAGAAGCAGATGATTTTCTGCTGGGTTAGGAAAATAATGAATAGAACAATACCGTTTCTATAATGTTATTAAACTTAGACAATTAGCTCTGTTTGTGCTATGAGAACATACACAGCTGCAGGAAGGATAGATAAGTAGAACAAAGACTGCTTGAAGAATATGAACTATAATCTGTGTTTGCTTTGTGTTTGAATTAGCAGAGTACCTTGAAATGTAACACAGCACTGTAGAAATAATTGTAACTAGCTAGTGGTCTCCAAGGCCATGTTATTTTTCAAAAGTTTCTCACAAATCTAGTAATGTAATGTCATGTCAGCAGAAAATCATGAACAATATCTACTGTGAAAAACAATATTGTAGGCTTGTATTTGATTACGTCAGCTTTAGAAGGCAATGTCTTGTAAAACAGTATAAGAATGGCTTCACTTCCTGTTACTAATCAGACAAACTGTATTTTTGCATGTTTTTGTCTCCTTGCTGCAAGAATTAAAAGTGCCTTAACCTGAACCTTACGTGTATTGGTCTTTGAAGTTTTTTCCTTTGACAGATTGGTCCTTCGGACCGGAAACCTTCACTTCATCTCGGATCAGACAGGCCAGGTGGCTTGAAACCGTACGGGGAAGAAACCACATCGATTCTTCTTATCTGAAAAGACCTCCGACTGAATTGTCGTACAAAAGAGGCCAGCCACTTTCTAATCTGTGACTGAAGGACGGGTTTACCTCGAACCAGGTGATCAATCACGAGGGCTCAGGTAAGGTGAATTTACCTTCTTTTTTTCTGTTTTAGATCAGGGACTTGATTAGCATTGTTTTGTCAGGAGATATGTTTTGTACAGATCAGGGACAAAAAGATTGCTGTCTTGTCATAGATCAGGGAAACAGAATAGGTAGGCAGTCATTCTGGAGAGACTATAAAAGACCCCGTGGTACCACGTAAAAGATAAGCAGGGTTACGTAACATTCTAAAGGTTAGAACAAAATGAGAAATAAGTACACAAAAAGACCCCAAACTCCGCCGTTAACCGAAGATGCGAAATATATGCAATCACAACGTGCCGATAATGTTAAATACTACTCAAAATGGGTTAATAAGTATGAATTTGATGGTAAATTAGAAAAATCCTCGCTCGTTAAACTTGTCAAACAGCTTAAAACTGATTCCAGAGGTCGGGTAAAAAAAGCAACGTAAATTAGGAATTACTCAGGCACACAGGTGGATTGAGGAAGCAAACTGTAGGGAACAAAAGAGTAATAATTCAAAAGCAATGTTTTTAGATAAAGAGGACAATAACTTAGTAATAGCATCAGCCCCTCCACCTCCCTTACCAGAATATGAGGCAAGTGAACAAGTTAGTCCACCCCTGCGATATCCTGCTATCACTGTAAGTAGAGACACTACAAAAGCAACACCGTTTGTTAGAGATCCCGTCGAGACCAGGTCTGGAACACGGGCAGGAAACTCAAAAGGGGACATTGAGTTATATCAAATGGGTAGAAATTCACGATATATGAGTGAAGAAGAAATATGCCCACTTACAGAAGTACCTAATCCTCAGGCAGAACAAGAAGGACAGGACTCAACTCTCCTAGTGTATAGACTCTGGACACCGGAAGATATCCAGAAAGCCACTGAGGGAATTCCCCATCCAAAAGTTAATTTTAGAAAATTCTTAGAAGCCTTACAAGGCATGAGGTTAAGTTATAACCTAAATGGAGAAGCAGTAGAAAAAGTAGTCAGACAAATCATGGGACCAGATTGGCACATGATCAGTGGCAACTGGAATCCCCATGACGCAGAACACAAACCCCTCCCACATAGCAGCGCAGAGATAGACAACAGAGTGAAAGGTCTTACAGACCGAATCTCTGAGAAATGGAAGCCTAGGGCAGACTGGACTTGCATTAATCAATGCATCCAACAAGAAGGTGAAACTGTTGACATATATTATGCCAGATTGTTAGAGTGTTTTAATAACCATTGTGGAATGCAGGTTCCTGAAGACCAGACACATGATTCCCCATATGAGCAGCAGTTAAAGAATGCATTTTTGAAAGGCAGTATTGCACCCATAAGCAGTTTTATTACAAAACACATGGTAGATCATCATACAAGCAGATTACAGTCATTGCTTGAATATGCTAGGCTTGCCGAAAGGCATTTTAATAGCAAAAAGAAAAAGAAAGCCCAAGTATTTTCTGTAGAAGATGGAGCAGAAGTTTATGTAGTACAGTCCGGGAAAAAGGGCAAGAAAAATGCCCAGGGAAACAAACAATCTGATCAACGATCAGAGGACTTTGAGGGACAAAAGAAAAGGGGGGAGTGCTTTAAATGCGGTAAAAAGGGACACTTGGCAAGGGATTGCAAGAAAAACAAGAAGGCAACTATGGAAGATAAGGAGGGTGAGGACTGACTATATGGAAGTCAGGAATCACTAGAAGGGGATAGTGGAGAAAGGACAAATGAGAATGTGATAGAGGGAGTAGAGAATGTGACAGAAGAAATAGAGGAGGTGCAGGAAGTCACGGATAGTGAAGAAAATGAAATATTGGATTTGGCTTTATTGAGCTTAGAGCTCTATTTAGCAGACACAAAACCAGAAGGCACACTCCTGGTAGAAGGGAGGGAAGTCACATTTTTGTGTGACTCAGGGGCCTCACAGACCCTGATACATCCCTCCAAACTGCCAGAGAACTCAGAGTCACCTGATTACATATTAGTGAAAGCAGCTACTGTATAGCTGTATCGGGAGCCCCTCTCCCATAATATTGTGATAACTGATCCTGTTTCAGGATTGACCCAGAAAAGCAAAATTGTTGTTTCTGCAAAATGCCCAGTAAACCTCTTGGGCAGAGACCTTATGCAGCTATTTGGTATAGCAGTAGTTCCGACTATGCAGGGTATGGAAGCACAGCGACAAATTGACACCTTTGCAGTGCAATCGGAGGGTAAAATGTTTTATTGGTACAGCCAGGACTTGGTTACGACTGGTCCAGGGGCTGTAACCGAAGAGCTGATGAACGTAGCCATCAACAAGTTCCCCCTCCCTTGACACTGATAAACAACATTTGTTGCACTGTACTCTGTATTATTGTAGCACACCAGGACCTGACAAGGAATATGAGCAAGAGTTGTTTAGAAACTTTGCAAACAGGTTAGTATTACGTAATCTGTACTGGGGCATAGAAGGGAACAGTGTAATTAGCTGTTCATTGCCCCAGGAATTCTTTGCACTTTACAAACCTAATCAATTACCACACGTTAGCTTGACTAAGGACAAAAATGCAAAATGGGCAGACTTAGGAGAAAAAGTCACGAGATGGGAAAAACAGACAGAGTTAGAACTGTCAGAACAGGGAGTACAAAAGCAGAAGTTAAATTGGATAACGCAGACACACCCAGCTGTACACTTGCAGTCTAGCGAGTTCAGCTGATTAGCACTCTTATTAAAAGAGGAAGACGATTCCTTACAAAGCATACCAGAAACTCTCTGGTCAACGGGCAAATCAGATGTAGGACTTATTCGTACAGCAGGACCAGTTACTATCATGCCAAAGTCAGCATTTAGACCACAGAAGAGACAATATCCCTTAAGAAAAGATGCAGAGGTAGAAATCAAACCTATAATAGCAGCTTTACTTAAAGAAGGAGTACTGGTGGAATCTCCTGATTCACCATGTAACCCACCCTTATTTCCTGTTAGGAAAGCAAATGGAGAATGGCATATGGTCCAAGATTTACAAGCTGTAAATGACGCAGTAATACCAGGGGCACCTACGGTGCCAGATCCACACACCCTGTTGAATGATTTAAAACCTCAACAGAAATATTTTTCTGTGGTAGATATCAGCAATGCGTTCTTTTCAATACCAATACACCCTGACAGCCAACATTGGTTTGCATTCACATTTCAGGGGAAAAGGTACACATACACGTGACTACCACAGGGATATTGTGAAAGTCCGACAGTATTCTCACAGAGATGGCAAGCAACTTGGCGGGATTTACCCCACCGAGAGGCAGTCAGATTTTACTTTATGTTGATGACATCCTGCTGGCAGCCCCCACCCAGCAAGATTGCAAAGAAGATACCATAGCGTTATTACAATTTTTAGCCACTCAAGGACATAAAGTAAACAAAAATAAATTGCAGCTTTGGAGAAAGCAAGTTAAATACCTAGGATATGTAATATCCAAAGAGGGTAGAACATTACATGAGGACAGAAAAATAGCGATTTTGCAAGCACCGAAACCCACTACCAAGAAGGAAATGATGTCCTTCCTGGGTACGACCAATTTTTGTCGGAGCTGGATTCCAAACTATGCCTTGGAATCTGCACCTCTGAATAACTTAATATACAAGAAGCCTATGGCAGCACAATATTTATTACAATGGGCACCAGAAGCAGAATCTGCTTTCTGCAAATTGAAACAGTTGATAGCATCCTCATTAGTTTTAGGATTACCAAACTATCATAAACGTTTTTTCCAAACAGTAGATTGTAAGCAAGGTTATATGACATCAGTGTTAACACAGCAGCATGGGGACTAGCAACACCCCATTGCTTACTATTCCTCACAACTAGACCCAGTGGCGCGGTCTTTACCCCACTGTGTACAAGCAGTAGTCGCGGCTGCAATGGCAGTACAGGCTTCGGCCTCAGTAGTGTTGTTCCACCCTCTCACATTGAGAGTGCCTCATGCAGTCATGATTATTTTACTGCAAGAAAAAGTAGCATATCTTTCTCCTGCTAGGCATCTTTCCTGTATGACTATATTGTTGAGCCAACCTCATATGACAATTGAACGATGCACGACTTTGAATCCGTCTACCTTGCTTCCAACTCCTGCAGATGGCACACCGCACAGCTGCCTGCAGGAGATTGAGCAAAAGACACTGCCTAGAAAAGATCTTACGGATGTTCCCTTGGATGATGCCGAGGTGACATACTACGTGGACGGCTCATGCAAAAGGGGTCCCACAGGACAGAACCTAGTAGAATATGCAGTAGTTTCTGATACTGAGATTATAGAAGCAAAATCTTTACCACACAATTTATCTGCACAGGCAGCAGAACTGATTGCCTTGACACGGGCATGCACCTTAGCAAAGGGTAAATGTGTGAACATTTTTACTGATAGCCAGTATGCTTTTTCTACTGTACATGTTTTTGTGCAACAGTGGAAAAATCGAGGAATGATAACATCTACTGGCAAACCAATCAATCATGCACAGTTTATTTTAGATCTTTTAGAATCTATTCAGTTACCTCAGAAAGTAGCTATTTGTAAATGCATAGCTCATACCAAGCAACAGGATAGAATTTCAAAAGGAAATGCAAGAGCCGATACAGCTGCAAAGCAGGCAGCTTCAGCTTCAGAAGTATTTCTTTTAAATGAGGAATTACAACCCTCTGAGATTTTAGACTTAGAAATGTTAAAAACAATGCAGACACTTACTACGCAAGTTGAGAAACAGAGATGGATAAAACGAGGAGCAATTCTCGAAAAATGGCTGTACATCTCCAAAGAGGAAAAACCGATATTGCCATCTAACTTGTTTAGATATGCAGCTTTGTTGAGCCATGGGCAATGCCATGTCTCAACAGGGGGGATGGTACAGTTAGTGAACCGAGTGTTCACAAGTGGATTCATAAACTACACTAAAAATTTTTGTTCGTCATGTCATGTTTGTAATAAATATCATGCACAAGGGGCGTTAAAGCCCAAGCAAGGGAGTTTCCCTACACCACCGTATCCATACCATACTATCTGTATGGATTTCATAGAACTGAACAAATGCGAAAATAAGAAGTATTGTCTTGTCATTGTAGATATGTTTTCCAAATGGGTGGAAGCTTTTCTGTCCAAAAATCCAGACGCAGCTACTGTTGCGAAAACCCTTGTTAAAGAAATCATTCCTAGATTTGGCATACCGGAAAGGATCTACAGTGACAATGGCACACATTTTGTAAATCAAACCATACAACAACTGAGCAGGTATTTTGGAATTCCTTTAAAAAATCATTGTGCGTATCACCCTCGATCTGCAGGATTGGTAGAGAGACACAATGGAACATTGAAGAATAAGTTAAGGAAGCTTATAGAGGAAACACATAGAAATTGGGTGTACTGTCTGCCCCTGGCACTGTTGAGCATGAGAACTGTTCCAAATGCAAAGGGATTGACGCCTTTTGAGAAGATATTTGGACGAGCGTATTATATACCTCAGTGGAAACCTCTCATGCCCACAGACCAGGAAGCCGATTGTACACTTGCTGAGTATATGAGAAGATTGTTGAATTCTAAACATCTGTTGCAGTTAAATTCTGTTTCAGATAAAGAACAAACCAGACCATCAGAAGCAGCAGTAGTCCCAGGCACGTGGGTCTTTGTGAAGGTCATCAAAAAGAAGAACTGGACGACACCAAAGTGGGAAGGTCCATTCCAAGTGCTACTGTCAACACTCACCGCAGTCAAGATTGTGGAGCGATCATCTTGGATTCACCTGACACACTGCAAACTGGTGAAAAACTTTAAACTGGACAAAAATCTTGTTACTGTTACACAACAAGAATAAAAATGACAAAATCCAGAGCAAATAGGAATGCAGAACAACCACAGAAGTATTGCATGATCATCCTGTTAACTATACTGGTGACACTAATCTTTTTGTTGTGGCCTTTCCTTTTTCCAGCCACATAACTGAACTGAATAAACATGATGCGTTACTCATAGACTGGCACCCAAACTTTAACACTTACCAAGAAATTAAATATGTGTATGCTGAGACTTTTAATGTTTCAAATTGTTGGATCTGTACAGCTTTACCGACAGCATACGGGGGAATATTAATGACTGCAGTTCCCCTAGGGGTCAATGAGACCTGGGAAAACTTAATTTATGACACCACAACCGTTAAATCACAAGATAAAATAGCATTGCACTTGTCTGTTCCACAGAATGGAAATGTGTGTTTCTACAAAAATGATACTGTTCAGGTGGGTTGGAGCAATTGCAATGTGTCATTTCCTTACAAATGTTACACTAAAGCAAATAATGCAGGTTCTTATTGTAATACAGACTATGATTCATTTCTTGAATTGATGCATAAAACAATTAATGAAGTACAACATAATGATGTTCTTTTTAAGCAACTGTCTATAATTGATAGGAAAATGTTTCATGCAGGGCAAGTATATGTTAATAGCAAGGTTACTACTAAGGTAGAGGATTGTTATTTTGTGTGTGGCAAAAAGGCATACAAATGGTTACCTGAGAATTGGTCCGGCAGTTGTTTTTTGGGTTACCTGGTTCCAGCCATATGACACACTACAGTTTTGCCTCGAGGAAAATTTCTAAATGCCCGAGAGGTCACCAAGAAACCTGTCAAGAAACCTGAGAATCCAGTGGGACAAATCGAGGCGGGCTGGAGAAACCATCATTCCATGGAAGATAAACTGACACATATGGACTTGAGTGATACTGTTATATCGTGGGCAGGCATATTACCAGCATATGGAGCAGTAAAATCGATTTGAGAGCTGAGAAAACTGTCTAAACTCCTCAAAGTAATGAGCAATGCAACTTTTTCCGCTCTCGAATTAGTAACTGATGAACTGAATGCTATGAGAACTGTGGTGCTTCAAAGCCGCATGGCTCTTGACTTCACCCTAGCGGCGAGAGGTGGTACATGCACTTTAATTCAAGAAGAGTGCTGTTCGTACATTCCTGACAACTAGCACGAGATAGACAACCATCTTGAGGTGATTCAGCAGGTGTCGGCCATGACCAAACCAGGCCCAAACCCACTGACGGACTTTTTCCAGAAATGGTTTGGGGGGTGGGGTACCATCCTAATGAACATCTTGATTGCCATTTGTGTAGGTATGCTCCTGTAGGGAGTATGTGTTTGTTGTGGCATCCCCTGCATGAATAGATTGATCAAAGATTTTATAGACATGTCGGTTTCTGAAACCTTATATCAAAGTACTGAGTTTGAAGAACTGTTAAAGACTGAAATGCTTTCATAAGTTAAACTGAATGACTCTCTTAACTGCAAAACCTGAATGGAAGAGGTTAGGAGAAGAAACAAACTGTTTATGCTTTTGAAAGTAGAATAAAAGTATTAATGGGGGGAAATGTTAGAAAAATATGTATTAATGTGTATATTAGTGCTTTTAAAAGCCCAAAAGGGTTAACACATTTATTATATTTCATACTGCATAAATCCATGTAAACTGCGAATGCTTACTGACCATGCTTTCTGACCTTGTATTTTGTCAGCACAGCTGAAATCTTGCTTATGCCTTTGGAAATTTACTGAGAAGCAGATGATTTTCTGCAGGGTTAGGAAAATAATGAATAGAACAATACCATTTCTATAATGTTATTAAACTTAGACAATTAGCTCTGTTTGTGCTATGAGAACATACACAGCTGCAGGAAGGATAGATAAGTAGAACAAAGACTGCTTGAAGAATATGAACTATAATCTGTGTTTGCTTTGTGCTTGAATTAGCAGAGTACCTTGAAATGTAACACAGCACTGTAGACATAATTGTAACTAGCTAGTGGTCTCCAAGGCCATGTTATTTTTCAAAAAGTTTGTTTCTCACAAATTTAGTAATGTAATGTCATGTCAGCAGAAAATTATGAACAATATCTACTGTGAAAAACAATATTGTAGGCTTGTATTTGATTACGTCAGTTTTAGAAGGCAATGTCTTGTAAAACAGTATAAGAATGGCTTCACTTCCTGTTACTAATCAGACAAACTCTGTATTTTTGCATGTTTTTGTCTCCTTGCTGCAAGAATTAAAAGTGCCTTAACCTGAACCTTACGTGTATTGGTCTTTGAAGTTTTTTCCTTTGACAGCATCTATCATCAGTTCAACATTACATAAATTGCTGAATTCCTGCCTTCCTTTAAACTTCACTCCTTCAGAACATTATTCTGCAGGTATCATTCACACAACATTCATTTGTTCTATGCAATTAACACCTTCCTTTTTGTACAGATCCTTCTTCACATTCTTTTATCTGTTTCATAATATTCCATCCTTCAAATGCAGTTGGTTTACTCTTTTTCAGTAATCTTTTTTTTTTTTTTTTTTTTTTTTAGCAGCAAACAGAATTAAACTTAATAAGGCCTTACTATGTCTAGGCAGTTCATATATATATATATATATATATATATATATATATATATATATATATATATATATATATATCAGTTACAGCCATCTGCTTGCCCAGTATTTATGACAGATTACTCTACTGTAAAGAATTTTTTAAATCTGCCAATTTGTTACACTCCTAAAATATATTTTCCTAATTACCTTTTTCTTCCCTAACACGCTTCCAACATTTGCTATCTACCTGAGGAAAAAATCTTTTGACGTCTGCTTGAAGTATAACAATACTTATGTAAACACTTCCAAGCAAATAAAATCTTCAATGTTCTGGACTTCATTGCATACTTGTGAACCATATATATGTGTTCATTTTGTTCTTTTGTAAATTGCTTCTCCAGTCTCTCTTCCCAAACTTTTCTAACCTCCACTGATTGGCTCTTATGGGTATCATTATGGTTATCATGTAATATTTTATGTGCTTGTTCTAATTATCCTTTTCTAACAGCTAAATTCTACTAAAAACTCTACCAGAGCAGGTGTTTACCTTAAGATTACCCTGTCACTTTCTGTTTGCCTACACTCTATCCATCCCTGGTAGGGAAGGCAGTCTGTAGCCTACAGTCTAGGTATTATCTTGGTCTCATATCACTTTGTTAATTCCCTATCTTGTTATTTGTTCCCAATTCCTTGGTTCCCTTGCACTTTTCTCCAGTAAATGCCAGCTCCCTTTTGTGTATTTTCAGTACCCCTAATTGCAGTAATTCCTATTGGCAAAATCTCCTGTCTCCATTTTTGTGTTGGCTTAGTTCTCAAATCTACATTAATGTTGGATCTTGCAAAACCAAACTATGAATGTTATCCTAAATGTATTTATTTACTGACATTTATTTACTAGGAAAGTCCAAAAAGGCAGTGTACTTTTTCAGCAGTAGCTGGGGGAGAAAAGCTCCCTTATATAGATATCATATACATTATTTGTTATTGTTTTATTATATGTAGTCACATTCATTCATAAACAATAGTTCCAATATTCAGACATCACTTTTATCATTTACAAGCAGTTTTGATTAAGAATAACAGTTACATGGGTTGCATATGTAATTACTAAGCTAGCTTATAGAAAGTCTATAGTAAAAACTCCAAACAATTTTGGTCAAAAATTGCCTACAGTCTAGCAAAATCCCAATCATGTCCTTTCAAGATTAAACAGACTATGATATGATATACCATGCAGATTGAATTCTTGCTATGTAAGTATAGCAGTGCCATTAATACATATACATCAGATCTATTTTACTTGGTTAAAATTTTAAATTGTCAAAATTCATATGATCAAGACCATATAACTGGCAATTTAAAATACTGAAAACAAATCACAAAAAAAGTTTCAGTAGAGGCTCTGCAACCCCCACACCCTGATAATTATATATACTAACTACAGGACTGCACTACAGTGGAGAAACAGGCACATTCCCTGATTCCCACTATATCACAATCTCAATACAACTCTGTTTCTTTTTCATAGTTGTTTTTTTTTTTATATTTTAAATTGTTGACCAGGTGGTCTTGACGATATGAATTTTGACAACTTAAAATTTTGACCAACTAAAAGCATTGCATCAAAGCAAAGCCATGGAAATTCTTATCATAAAACTAATCAGTAAAGATATAGAAAACCTCCAAACATTGTACCCATCTCATGGGTGGGTTACACTTATGTAACATGGTGGACTTTTTTGAAAAGGCCACCAAAGCAATAGATGAAGGCAAAATAGTACACATTGCATACCTCAACCTAGCCAAGGCTTTTGACACAATCCCCTTCCTGGGCATAGTAGAAAAGCTAACTAACCTGGGAATAAAACCCTATATTATGCATCACCCACCTGATTGCCACAGATAAGATGCAGGAGACCAAAATAAGGAAGTTATCTCCACAAAGAGACAGTCACCAGTGGAGTCCCCCATTGGTTTAGTGCTGGGGACTCTCCTGTTTTGCTTCTGCTTCTCTGAAGCAAAAGTCAAAATCCAAAAGGGCTCCATTTAAGTTTACAGATGACTACAAGCTATGTACAGTTATTGAATCACCAAAGGACTTGCCATCCTGCAGAAAGGTTTGCTCTGAAGAAATAACTGGTGCTAGAATCATGGGCTAAAACTAGATGACAAAAAATGCACTACTGTATCCTTTTGAAAGTTGTTTATCCTGAGGAAATACTACATTAACAATACACACCTGACAAATGACCCAGTTGTTTGGGACTTGGGGACTTATGTGGACAGTGACCTAATTTTCAACTAACGTGTCCACTGTTGTACGAAAGTCCTTCTGTATTGTACAGCTAATAAACAACAGTACTGCAACTAGATCTATGGATGTCTTTTTCACCTTTAATTCAGTTCTCATTAGACTAATCTCTGAGTATAATGCCCTCTTGACAGATGCATGCCCCATTTGATAAACTTGTTAAGGACATCCCTAACAGAAGACCTAATCTTTGCAATATTTATGGGTGCTTAAAAAAGCTTGTTAAGGACATCTAAGGACTTCTAATATTGAGTGTCTCCCTAGAGGCTGACAGTGCTGGCCATTAAGAACAACAGCAGAATGTAAAACAGCTTATAAAAGCTGTTAGATGCTTTGTTCTGCTACACTTATAAAGAAAAAGGGGGTCAGAATGAAGTGTTTAACAGCTCATGAAGATAACAGCTCTACAGATGGGCATGTTGTTTCTGCCTGATGTCTGTCTGACAGCACCAAGTGTTTTTCAGGTTTTCTGAAACCTAGTAAATCACTTTACACTCCTACACATTTTTCTGTAGCTGTTTGCAGATGGAGTAGATAAGGTCCATGCACTGCAAATATCATAACCAGCTTTATGTGTTCTCAACATGGATGCTAAAGTTCCCCTTCTGAGCTTTCCTTTCAAGGTGAAGTTCTTGGCATCCATATTTCAAATGCATAACAAGCTGGTTATAATGGGAGACTTGATCATAATCCTGTATAGTCTACATTACAATACCACATTCTAATTTTTGCTTCCCCATCATTGTAAATGTAATTCAAAATATCACATCTCTAGTGTGTTAATACAATATACTACATTGTATTGCTTTGGCTGTGATACTAGCATTCAAAATGGACACCTTAAAGATAACATTCACAAGTTTTAATATTAATGACTCACTACATGATTTTGTACAGTGCAAAACAAGATGTCACAGCTCCATTTAGTAAAATCAGTTGTAACTATCTGTAAACCATCCATGCTAGGTAACCAAAAAGTATTGCAAATATGCTGTTCTTACTGCCAATTAGGCAAACAGAGGAAATTAAATAAATACTGCAACACATTACCACAGTATTTTTGATATAAATACATAACCTCTGCACAACTTTTTTGGGTATCCCAGAATAGAGCTTGATATCATAGAATAAGATTTGCTCTCTTAGTTTTCATGTGTGTGTGTGTGTGTTATATACTGTATCTCATAGATCTTTCACTTTGGTCACATACTAAATGTTTGAAACTGCATGAGCACACACTGGTTATTGTTTACTATGTCCGATAGTTAAACAATATTTATTTATTTTACATTTGTTAACCTGGAAATTCCGACTGGACCAGGTCCATTTTCAGTGGAGGCCCGGGGAGAAAAGCTCCAACATCAATTTATACAAATACAGTATATCCAGCATAATACACAAAACAGGTTACATAATGTATGCTGAGCATAGTAATATAACAAGAATTAATAAAAACACTCCAGGTAAAAAGATATAGAACATGGGTAAAAAGACAATGTCAGTCATACATTGGTAAGAAAAGAAAATATATCAAGTAAGATTTTACAGTTAAAAGTACCCTTTCAGATGACCAAGCCTACAGGGGATCAGAGCTCCAGCATGTGATCAGAGAGGAATTTGGGGAGTTAATAGTAGTATGGGTAGGGTTACGTGATACAAGGGCATAACCAGGTACTAAGAAGGTGCGATTTGAAGGAGTTTTTGAATATGGATGTGGAGGGGGCAGTGGACACGGATAGGGGAAGAGAGTTTCAATTTCTTTAGAGAACGTTTAGCTAAAACATTATTCTTTGAAATTGTGTATTGTGGACATGATTAAAACATGATTTTACAAGCAGGGCTCAAATAATTAGGAATATTGCAAAAGGTTTTTCTATTTTATAGATGATGTCAGTTACTATATTACCTTTGGACACCCTATCATTAACCTGCTTTCAAGTAAGTTGGATGTCATAGATTAATTTTATTGCTTTCAAAGCACCTAAGCCATAGCTCTGTTCATTAAAATTTAACCTAGCAATAGTTCATCTCTGAGATTCAGTAGTTAAAATATTAGCTAATAATCAGTCTGATCACAGAGTGTCTCTTAGAGTTAGTAGATACAGCAGTACTGGAGTAGCTGAAACTTGAATTAAAAATGTTCCTATTTTTGCAGCCTTAACTAATGACTCACATCTAATTATTAGTTATAATGCTGTCACAATCATTACACAGTTCATGAGCAACACAAATCATATTGCTGGGAAGATGTGATTTTTGCTAAGCGGTGACTACCCTCTCTTGATTGTTGTTACTGAAATACCTACTACCAGTTACGGATGTATAGGAATTCCATATATGAGTTAAGAATTTTTATTAGAACCCGCTGTATGTTGTAAAGAGATGAAGCCCCCACTATGACCAAGAGATCATGAGAATGAGTGGCTTATGCTTTCATCTCAATCACAGGGGAGGAAATGGTGGTCCAATTATTCAAATGCATTCTGTGCAAGCACAATAGCAGTGCATGCAATACTCAGAGATGTGGGCTTGTACACAAATCATACTACACAACTAATTGTATGTGTGTGTATATATCTATATCTACTGGTCTATATCTGTGTGTGTGTGTGTGTGTGTGTGTGTGTGAGAGAGAGAGTGTGTGAGAGTGTGTGTGTGTGTGTGTGTGTGTGTGTGTGTGTGTGTTTGTGTTTGTTTATATATTTATCTTTGCAGTCTATAAGAGTGAATGCTCAGAAGATGGAACTCACTTTCTTTGCTTGTTTTTTCAGCCTGCCATCCACTTTCTGTGCAAAATCATGTTACACTGGAGTCTGAATATGCCCTTATCTCACATTTGTGTGATCTGGGAGTTGGTCTATATAACACGTGATATGGGGGTGTAGGGGGGGCTTGGCCCCTGCAAAAACAAAAATATTTTTTTCTGATCATTTTATATGCCCTCTAAAATGATCACTCATTTTGTTCTTTCTTTGAAGCATTTGCTATTTTGTGAGGCATAGATGGATAGATAGATACAGATATATTGATATAGGTGCCATGGATTTTGTCATGACACCCATTTGTTGTGTGCCACTAGTTTTGGTAATTTTCATCAGTGGTAATTGTGGTTGAATGATATTACAGTCATACTGCAAAGCAATATTTGTAGTTTTTTTAGGTGATTACAAGTGTAACGTGTTTGTTTACATTTGCGATCACACAAGTATGATTTTTTTTAGATAGTGATTGCCAAAGAACTGGTTCAATGCATTTACTGTTGATCAAAGTTCATTGGTGATCTAAAGACATATAATCATATATATATATATATATATATATATATATATATATATATATATATATATATATGTATATATATATAGAGAGAGAGAGACAGAGAAAGAAAGATATGTGCATGTCTGTGTAGTTAAGAGTCCATTTTGCAGAAAGCACTTGTATTCCTTTTCAATTAAGCAATTTGTGCAACAATAATCACTCCATATAACTATATAACTTCAAATTTCCTCCAGAATTGTCGATTAACCCTTTTTTATACAGGAAAGCTTCTGTAATACCCTTAAACCATGCATCCACCATCCACTTTCCAGTTTCACACCTCTATGAGGTTTTTATTTTGCCTACTGTGCTTTTCTATTATCACTCTCACGGAAATGTCATCTTGTAAATATTGAAAGTAACTGCATGCATAAGTTATATGTGGCTGTAAATATTATGGCTATACAGAGCCACATTGAGTGCTAACTGCAGTCTAACTTGTTTGATATTTAAAAATTCATGCCCATCCAGATGCATGTGCACTCATATGTAAGTGTGTGTGTGTGTGTGTGTGTGTGTGTGTGTGTGTGTGATGGAGATAGCATCAATCCACCACAGACTGTACTGCATAATTACTTAAATAAAACATACATGCTTTGATAGACATAAAAACATGATACATACTTTCAGAAATACATTTGTTCTATGTGATGTAAAACAGCATACCTCTGATTGGACTACAGCAAGAATATCACTTGTTTTATGACTGCTTCACATTTTTTTTCTTTAATCCATAACTACTACATTTATTCTAGTCTCCTTCTGTGTGGGGTTCAGGTACCTCACTTGTTTTAATGCTTTCGTGTTTAGATCTTATATTTCTTCATCTTGCTTTAGGCATAAATTTGCTTACACAGTACAAATGTACTGTGTTAAACTTTTTCAAGAGGCTCATCTATTTGTCCTCACTAAAATATGTATGATATAGCTATATGTGAAAAGAAAATGTGCCAACAAAGTACCTTAAAAGTATTTTTTTTTCCATTAAGACTGAACAACCTGAAGGTTGATTGTTAAAATGAACTCCCTGCAGGAGGGTTTTGGGAATGTTGTTTCACAGAGAAAACTTAATTTTGCCATTGCTGTCTTTTTTCAGCTGACAATATAGTTTGGCTGTTGTATATCTTTCTTTTTCTGATGTACTATTTCTTTGTGCCACTCATTCACATTCAGTCTTCTTCGTTTATTACTGACTTTTGTAACTGCTTTTTTCCTGGTGTATCAATGTACTCAATGAGTGTTAATTCCCTCAGGTATTTGCCACCTTTCCTTCAATTCCCCATGACATTATTTTGCCATTCATCTATACATTAACAGTGTGTGGTAATTTCTAATACTCCTGCAGTCTTAGGGTACCGCTTGTTTTCAAAATATTTTCCCCAGTTCACGAGTGTTCCAACTGTTATACATTTTTTAATTCACTTTGTTTTATGTGTTTATGATTTACTACTTTTGTTACCCACATACTCAACAGTAAAGGCATAGGGTAGTACTTCATTTTCAAATGCATTTATTTATTTATTTATTTGTTCTATTAACTGTGTAGGTCACTCAATACAATATAACGCATGTAGTTTATGTCAGAAATAAACACTCACATTCACATAAATGTAGGGCTAACAATTATATTAGCCAAGTGACTTTAATGAGTAACAAACTTATTATTTGCTATGTGTTAGGTTTTAGTTGCAATTTAGGTATAACCTAATTTTGATTGAGTGTGAAGTTAGGAATCTATCGCTTTGCATAAGTAAAGCCTCAGTTATGAGTAGGAGAGATTTGAAACTTTTGTCAATCAATCAGATGCAACAGTAGTTCTCATTTAGGCAAGCTTAAAGGTTTTCCTCTGATTGCAGTAAAATTTCTAAACTCCACACGACAATCCAACAAGTGAAAAACAGCAAAAACGGCAAAAAGCAGCTGTTGTAGATACTAGAATAGTAGGTATACTCAGGTAGATAAACACAGGAAACAGAATACAATTTTAAATTTCTCAATTAATAACGGCATACATTGATGCTCCCACATGGCCATGACAACATTAGCATATGCTGGGGCAGCCGGTGACCCCATGGCTGCTCCCTTTGTTTGTCTATAATAAATTTTTTCAAAAAGAAAAAAATTATTTTCTAAAATAATTTCAAGAAATCTACAAATTAAACTAACAGTGTTTGTAGAAAAACCTTTATAATGATTGGTCAAAAAATTCCTTACTGCTTCAATTCCTAAATCTTGAGGAATGCAAGTGTATAATGACACTACATCTGCAGTTAACATTACATGCCTATCAGGATGAAAAGAAAAAGTAGAAAGAAATGCACTTAATTTATCCAGAAAATGCCATGAATCTTTTAAGTACGAAACTTCTTTATGTACAGTAGGTCCCAATAAAGCATCTATTACTAAGGCCAGTCCTTCAGTTATTGAATGGGATGAAGACACTATTGGTCTAAATGGTGGACTGGTCAATGATTTATGACATTTCGGTATTCCAAAAAATACTCCTATACGTGGTTGTTCTACCACACAAAAATTATAGAGATCATGACTAATGTCACCATCCATTAGGGCTTCATATAGATATGAATGTATGCTACGCTGTCGCTTATGTATCTCTGAAAGCATGATAACATTATATTCATCATTATTACTTAAAAGTTTTAAGATACCATCAACATAATCTTCTTTAGTCATGACCACAATATTATTGCCCTTGTCACTCTTCATAAACCTATATTTGGAACACAACCCCTGCAAATTTTTCAAAGCTTTATTTTCTTCGACTGAAAGATTATAAGTGCATTTACGTTTACTTTTAAGCATAGCATCTATGTCTTGTATACACACTTCCTCAAATGTATTTAAAGTGTGATGTAACCTAGGACAAAAATTAGAAGGTTTCACAAATACTTTGTTAGTAGTAGGTACACCATGTAATAAATATTTCAAATTAAGTTTTCTTACATATTTTTTTACATCTAACACAGTGTCTACATAATTGGCCTTGTATTTAGGAACAAAATTCAGTCCCAAAGACAAAATATTTTTTTCATGGACCGTAAACACATGGTTAGTCAAATTAATGACACTAAAATGCCCACCACTTAAATCTAAATTTCGTCTCCCGATGACTGGGAGTTCAGAAAAGTCCTGCTCCTTGTTAGAACTGTTTTTGCTGAGTTTAAATGCTTCTTATTTCCTGTGATATTCAAAGATGTAACTTGTTTGGGCCCAAGCTGCTGATTGGGACCCATATTTGAATTATTAATACCCTCAGTATCAGAAGCATGAACACAGTTATTACTTTCAGAATCCAACACAGGATTTTTATTATTTTCACCCAATGGTTTGAAACATGAACCTACGATATTATTATCACCATGTATTTGCCTTATTGCATTTGAAGCACATGGTTCAATATTTGAACTCAAAGACGAATTCTTTCGCCCAAACTCTCTATACATAGTACCATTTGTCCTCGTTTCATTAACACCAGTTCCGTTTGCTTTCATTTGAAAAGTAGAACGATAGTCATTGTTATTAGCCCTATTATATTTAGTCGTTGGAACAAAATTTATAAATGCTGTATTCGATTCATATGCCTCTAAATCGCGTAACAGTTTGTTATGTTTGCGATTTATATTATCTGTAACAGATTGTTCCAACTCTTGTGACATGTTATCAAAAAATTCACTGTAACCATCATTGTCAAAGCGCGCTTTAAAAAACGCTTCCAAAGTTAATATTTCCTGTTTCAACAGTTCCAACTTATTTGCATTATTTTCTACTAACAACTTTAAAAAATTCAGACCTGTTTCGTTAAAGAAGTTAGTCAATATATTAAAAAAGGAGTCAGTGATTTGTACACCATTGGGGCATTTAAAGAAACGTAGCCCCTTTGGAATAATCTGCAGTTCAATACATCGAGAAAAGTAACAATTCTCCAAGTGAATTGAATTGTACCTCTGTAATAATTTGAAGAATTGTTCACGTTTCATATTGAAATCCCGATGCCGCAATGTATCCTTCACCGGAATACCTCCTTGCTTGCCCAACTTCTCGAACGGATTGTACGCACGGTCAAAGAAATGACTCGCTGTCGCAGGACCAATGATGCGCTCTCTGTTCTTTCCGGAGTTGAGCGTGTTGGTGGAAGTGATGTTCCTACCGGTTGTAGGTGCGTTTTCTAAACAAATCACGGTATCGTGTTCGTGAAATGAATCAGCCGCCAACACAGGACTGGAAACTCTTGTCATACTGTCTTTAGCATTCGCAACCAAAATCTGTAGTGCCCCTTTGATTTCAGTCAGAGCACTCACTAGTAAAGCACCCAAATTAACTGATTCATCCGACGGAGTGGGATGGATACTCAAATTCAAAAGTGAATCTCCCGCTGCTTCTGCCATAGTGAAATACAACTTCTAAACTCCACACGACAATCCAACAAGTGAAAAACAGCAAAAACGGCAAAAAGCAGCTGTTGTAGATACTAGAATAGTAGGTATACTCAGGTAGATAAACACAGGAAACAGAATACAATTTTAAATTTCTCAATTAATAACGGCATACATTGATGCTCCCACATGGCCATGACAACATTAGCATATGCTGGGGCAGCCGGTGACCCCATGGCTGCTCCCTTTGTTTGTCTATAATAAATTTTTTCAAAAAGAAAAAAATTATTTTCTAAAATAATTTCAAGAAATCTCCAAATTAAACTAACAGTGTTTGTAGAAAAACCTTTATAATGATTGGTCAAAAAATTCCTTACTGCTTCAATTCCTAAATCTTGAGGAATGCAAGTGTATAATGACACTACATCTGCAGTTAACATTACATGCCTATCAGGATGAAAAGAAAAGTAGAAAGAAATGCACTTAATTTATCCAGAAAATGCCATGAATCTTTTAAGTACGAAACTTCTTTATGTACAGTAGGTCCCAATAAAGCATCTATTACTAAGGCCAGTCCTTCAGTTATTGAATGGGATGAAGACACTATTGGTCTAAATGGTGGACTGGTCAATGATTTATGACATTTCGGTATTCCAAAAAATACTCCTATACGTGGTTGTTCTACCACACAAAAATTATAGAGATCATGACTAATGTCACCATCCATTAGGGCTTCATATAGATATGAATGTATGCTACGCTGTCGCTTATGTATCTCTGAAAGCATGATAACATTATATTCATCATTATTACTTAAAAGTTTTAAGATACCATCAACATAATCTTCTTTAGTCATGACCACAATATTATTGCCCTTGTCACTCTTCATAAACCTATATTTGGAACACAACCCTTGCAAATTTTCTGGATAAATTAAGTGCATTTCTTTCTACTTTTTCTTTTCATCCTGATAGGCATGTAATGTTAACTGCAGATGTAGTGTCATTATACACTTGCATTCCTCAAGATTTAGGAATTGAAGCAGTAAGGAATTTTTTGACCAATCATTATAAAGGTTTTTCTACAAACACTGTTAGTTTAATTTGTAGATTTCTTGAAATTATTTTAGAAAATAATTTTTTTCTTTTTGAAAAAATTTATTATAGACAAACAAAGGGAGCAGCCATGGGGTCACCGGCTGCCCCAGCATATGCTAATGTTGTCATGGCCATGTGGGAGCATCAATGTATGCCGTTATTAATTGAGAAATTTAAAATTGTATTCTGTTTCCTGTGTTTATCTACCTGAGTATACCTACTATTCTAGTATCTACAACAGCTGCTTTTTGCCGTTTTTGCTGTTTTTCACTTGCAGTAAAATTTGTTAGTTTTCTTAGATCACTGTGAATGCAGTTCCAGTTAATTGGTACAATCTTCCTAAAGCTCCTTTTTCCAGTAATAAGGCAGAAAGCAGGTCTGTTGAGAGTAGATATGCTATGAATATAGTACAGATAGTTTTTTCATCTTTTTTAAGGAAGGATAATATTTTTTATATAAAAGCTTATAGTGAATGTGGAGAGTAGTAAGGTGGAGTGAGCAGTGACTAGTAACAGATTTGTCTTTTGCAAGAAAGATGCAGACGTGTTCATTTCTAGGGCAAGATGGATTCATTCACAGGCACTATTTATGGTGGTGTAAATTCTGTGTGCATTTTGTAAAGAGTTCAGAGTAACAGTGGAAAAGACATATACCATTAGTGGTATGAAAACACCGATTGCTATGGCACATTGGGTTTAATAATGTAAGGTAGATGATTATTGTGAGAGAGGCTCCAAATTATGTGCCAGCTTTATTATCTGTAATTATATATGTGTGGTTTTGTACGTAATTGTGGGGGTCAGTTGTAAGGCTTAGGTACTTAAACTGTGGAACTTATGCTATTTTATTTTTCTCAGGAGTTTCCATGGTTAAGTGTTTATATTTGGTTAGCTAAAGAGAACTACCCAACAACTTGGAGGTCATTTCTGATGTATTTAGTGCAAACATACTTCCTCAATCTTTGAGTATTAAAAATCATTGCACTGGCCTATAAAAAATCATATCAGCAGGTCAAAAAGAGAAGCACTTTAGTATTTTTCATAATACAAGTATATCAGTTACTGAAATTGACACTAGTGAATCTTTTATACACTTAAATCACTTATTTAATAATGTAGGTTTCATTTATGAAAAATATTTGTTTATGTATTTATGTATGTATGCATTTATTTATTTATCTATTTATATTTGTTTACTGGGGTATTGCACTGATCTCAGTGGACCATTTGCAGGGACAGACCTTGTCAACAGAATCACATAAGAAATTAACAAAACATATACAGAAACAAGAATATGTTAAAACATATGCAGTTAATAAATGCAAGATTATGCTACAACATTTATTTCAAGAAGCAGTTTACAATGTCAAACATAGCTGGAAAAATGGAATCGTGCTTTGCAGAGCTTTTTGGAAAGATGTGGCCATAATGATTGAGATGACGTATGCTACAGGGACAGCAGCAAATCATTGTGTACAGACGTATGAAGACATTAGAAGTGGTGAGTGTGAATAGTTACAGGAAAGATACCATGGAGAAAAGTTAGAGAAATGGTAAGAGAGGCAGGCAGTAGGAAGAGGAGTAGAAAGGAGAGGAAGCGTGCAAGACCAGCAGGATTCATGTAATGTCACTTGTGAGCACAGCTGCACTTTCTTTGGGTGAAGAGGTGTTCCCTGAGCTGCTGTCTGAAATCTGAGTATTTTTGGATCTCTCTAAGACAAGAAATGAAGTTCTATAGTAAACTAGGATGGAGGATGAATGGTCCAAGCAATGACGTTTAGCTTTTGGAGTTTGTTGGACTGGTTGAGTTTCACAGATATCCTTATGAATATATGTAGGAG